>NW_022111321.1:2663132-2664637 GCF_000313985.2 Echinops telfairi | reverse complement strand
AAAAAAACCCCTATGGTCGGGGTTTCATTCTTTGGAGTTCATTCCACCAGGTCAGACTGTTAGTCTATTTAGAGGTTCTGAAAAGATTGCTTAACAGTGTGGGACAAGAAAGGCCTGATATGTGGCAGACGGGAGACTGGTTTTGCTACCACAGTAACGCACCTGCTCACGCAGCCATCTCAGTATGCCAGTCTTGCCCCACATACCTGACTTACCTGATCTCACTCTGTGTGACATGTTTTTGTTTCTGTGAATGAAAAGGGACATGAAAGGACAGTGATTTGACGATGTAGAAGAGGTGAAGAAAAAAACGAGAGAGGTGTTGCCAGCCATTCAAACAGATGAGTTTGAAAAATGATTCTAAGAATTGAATCTCAGTTTTGACCAATGTATTAGTGTAATGGAGCATACGTTGAAGGTGATAAAGCTGTTTTGTAAAAAAAATTAAATACATTGTTTTGAAAAAAAATATGGGTGTATATCTGTTTACATCACTTCTAGGGAGGGAATTGCTGGGTTATTTCCAGGCTATTTTGTTTGCTTGTTTTTAGGAAGTACCACACTATTTTCCATAGCAGTTGTATGCTTTACAGTCCTACTAGCAACAGACAAGGGTTGCAGTCTACTCAGGTCCTCGTCCATATTTCTGGTTATCCGTTTTGTTTTGTCATGGTCGTTTGGCTGACAATGGAGTGAGATGGAATGTCATTGTAGTTTTTATTTGTATCTTTCTAATGGCTAATGTTCTTCAGCATCTTTTTGTTTATTGGTTCACCACTTGAACTTATGCCTGCTCCTATACTCTGCTCATTATTTTTCTTTTTATTGTGGAATTTTTGATGTTTCTATGTATTTTAGAGACTAGACTCTTATAGGATTTGTTGTTTCTGTATTTTTCCCATTCTATAGGCTATCATTTTACTTTTTTTGTAGTCTTTTGATGAGCACAGGGATTAAGTTTTATGAGGTCCAAAATATGTAACTTGTCTCCTGCTTTTTGTATTAGTTAAATTATTTTAATCTGAAGAATTGGTCACATAGTTTTCTCCCTGCAATATTTTTTCAGGAACCGTATAGATTTAGATTTCCCATATAGGTCTTTGATTCATTTTGACTTCATTTTGGTGTGTGGTATGAGATATAGGTTCTATTCATTTTTATTGCAGGTAATTATGTATAATAGTTTTCCTAGCACCATTTATTAGACACGTTTTATTCTCCACTGAATACAGTTTGACCACTTTTCAAAAACCAGTTGTCCATTACTGACTGGATTTATTTCTGGTTCTAAATTCATTCCTACTCATCTATGTACACATCTCTGAAACAATATGCCAGGCTGTTTTGATTACTGGATAGTAGAATTTGTCACTGGCATGTATGAGGTCTCCTGTTTTGTTCTTGAATAACACTTTGGCTATTCATGGTCTCTTTCCTTTCCCCAAAGAGTTGACCATCTATTTTTCCACTTCCATGAAGAATGATCTTGGGATCTGCACTGGACT
>NW_022111321.1:2637329-2661977 GCF_000313985.2 Echinops telfairi | reverse complement strand
AGTCTGGGTACTTTAGAGAAACAAATCCACAGAAACTCATGTATAAGAGAGAGTTTTATATAAAGGTTAAGTGATCATCAAGAAAACATCCCAACCAAGTGCTGCCAAAACCCACAAGTCCATTTATTCCTCCACCCTTCAATTAATCCCACAGGTATTTATCGGCCAGGTTGGAAAAATAAACTAACTCAGATGTCCAATGGTTGCCTGATTTCTTTCCAACCTCATTGTTGTGGCTCTTTGTAGGAATTGTAGAAACGACCCCCTTTTGTCCCTAATCTAGCTACTTAATAACATGAATTTGGTCGAATTATTTTTGAGAAGAGCTAGAGAAAGGTGAACAAAGATGTGGGACGTGGCGTTGGAAAAGTGCTGGTTGGATATAAGATGGAGTAGAGCCAAGGTTTCCACTGGCCCGCTCATTCTGTTGACACTGGGCCTTTAAGCTACCTTTCACAATCAATCCATTAGTAGTCACCTTGGAGAAAATTATTGTACACAATTGCTTGGTTAACAGAATAGAAATATCTAATTGAAAAGAGAAAATTTTACAGAATATTATGCACAAAGATTTAAAAACGTAACTATTTAGTAGTCAGAGTAGCCTAGCAGTTGATTATTCCTGTGAGTTACTGAGGAGTTCTTTATAAAAATTTCTGCAAAATAATCCCCACTAAAAAAATTAAAGGTTAAGATGAATGGAAACACCAAACCAAACACTAAGATCACTACATCGAATCAATTCTGACTTATAAAGATCCTGTAGGATAGACCAGAACTTCCCGTTTGAGTTTCCAAGATTCCAAATCTTTATGAGAGTAGATAGTCTGAACTTTCTGCCACAGGGTGGGTGATGCATTCGCACCATTGGCCTAGTGGTTAGCAGTGCAATGTGTAGCCCTGCATGCCACCAGGCTTCCCCCCAATACATGGAAAGGTGCCAATAAAGAAATGGTGTCTGTTCGAGTGGCTTGCGGTTATTGTGAAGAACAAAGGGGCTTCTTTATAATGAAGTACTCACCAAGGGTGAGTGGAAAAGTTGCAAACTATATGGAACCTGAGAAACAGAAAACTGCAAAAGGTCAATGATACCGACATCTGGAACAAGAAAGCAATTTATTGACATTTATTGTAATTTATTGACAATTCCTCTTTACACAAACTCTCATTAAATTGTCTATAATGGGCAAAACATTATGCTGTCTTGGATAGGACTCCTTTGTCTATCGGTTTCAGAGGTGAGGTGATGGCCTGAGCTCCTTTTACATAAAACATTGAAGACTTTCTTGGTGTAGCTATGACTGAGAACAACCCAGCTGTGCCCTCTAGTGATTGTGTTGTCTTGCTACTTTGTCAGCAGTGTCGAAAAGCACCGTAACAAATGCACTCGGGGTGCCTCTTCTGGCTTAGAAATTAACTTTCTAAGGAGATGATTGCCTGTGACTGAGTATGGACTGGAAGGGAGCATTACAATTTTTTTCTTTATTTTCTCCTTTATTTTCATTCTCTGAAACTTTGCTTTTTTTTCACTTACAAACTCCCTTAAAAATGTACTTTGGGGGGCCCTGAGTGAAGCTGACTTCTTTAATTTTATACCATCCAGATATTGGGAGATTGCTCATAAGAATAAAGAATTCTTCAATGTGGGAGGGGAAGAGAACATTAGAACTGATTGCAAATATATATATATTCTTCTTAAAAACTATGAACTATGGAAGTGTACGATATATGAATATTTTATCAAGAAAACTACTTTAAAAAGAAAGAAAAAACCCAAACTTGACCTCTGGTTGCCACGGGTGAAGGAGGAAGTGTTTGTGCTTAGGGGGCACTGAGTTTCTGTTAATGGTGGTGGAACAAGAGTACAATCAATAGCACTGAATTATACATGTAGAAATTGTTAAATTGGAGGATGTCTTGTGTACATTTTTGCCACAATCGAAAAAAATAATTACACAAATAACAAGGAATACAAGAAAGAAGAAAATGTTTTACAACTGATTGTGGTAATGATTTTATAACCCTTCTTGAAATGAGTGAACTGTTAAATTGTATGATATGTGGATAAAGTGCCAATAAAATTGTTTTAAAAAAGTAATTCTTCACATAGATAATATTGTAAGTAAGTTGGATCAAGTTAGGGACAATATTTTCCTTTTAGAGTATTAATATTCCTTAATCGATATTGTGACATGTATGACAGGAATTCTGTCAGAGTGTAGGAATGTGAGGCCAAATTTGGCTTGGTTAGAGTTATCATGTTGACATATGCATATGTCTTAATTTCTTTCCTGGGTTATAACTTTTTTGTACACACGTCTTGTATCTTGTAGAACTTGGTATTCCAAACTTTAACATCACATGTTATTTGTGTTCGTCTGGGTAAACTAGAGAAACAAATCCATGGACACTCTCATATGGTATGAGAAAGAGGCTTGTATACAAGAGCAGTTGAATCTTTAGAAAACACCTCAACTCAGTCCAGCTCAAGTCTATAAATCTGATACTAGTCCAAATGTCCAATACCAATCTATAAAGTCCTCTTCAGTCTCATGAAACACATGCAATGATGCTGAATGCAGGAAGATCACAGGCCAGTGGGTGCAAAGTTTTGTGGATCCAGTTGTGGTAGAAGCATCTCAGTGTGGCTCCTCCAGTTCCCAGGGCATGTGGGGTCTATCAGCTTAGTGTCATGTGTCTTGTCAGTAGTGTCTCTCCAGCGAGTCAGGAGAGAGAGAGAATGAATTCCTCTCCCCCAAGGAGGAAATTCAGGAATTCCCAGAATTCTCAGGATAAGGTCATGCCCACACAGAGGCTTCATTGGCTATGATCCTAATGACAGAGTAGACTCTACCCCTTCACTCTTAATCCTCTCAAGTCCCAAATTGACACCAGATTATGTAACTACCACATTATCTAATGTCTCCACTTGGTTCCTTCACATACTCAAAACCAAATTCTTATTTTCTTCTACTCACACACCCTTACCTCACACTGCTTCTCTCACATATTTTCCATCAATGGTTACTCAGGCCAGAAACCTGCTTGTCACATTTGACACACCATCCTCCTTCAACTGCCTTTTCAAATCTTTACCCACAGATTATAATTTCTTCTGCTTACGCATTCTGATTTATTTTCATCTCAGCTATCAACATGCAAGTCATAACTATTACTGTTATACTTGCCTCACTGTCTTACCTTCAGTATCCCCTAGGTGCTGCCTGCAATACATATAGTGCCCTCTCCAATCTATTTTGCACAGCAAAGCAAATGATTCCTTTTAAGATATAGCGGCATGCATATATCCTTCACCCTAAAATTCAAACTCACTTCCATGGAGTTGATTTTGACTCATAGCAACCCTATAGGACAGAAGAGAACTGCCCTTGTAAGTTTCATAAATTACAACTCTTCACAGGAGTAGAAAGCCTCATCTTTATCCTCTGGAGCAGACAGTGGTTTTGAACTACTGACCTTTTGGTTAGCAGGTTACTGTGCAACTGCTCCACTATCAGGGGTTCTTATATCAGTTTTATAATTACTAGTATCTTGCTATATTTGTTTTATCTATTCATCCCTTTTCTCGTTTCCTTCTTATTATTTTTATTTTCTTTTATAAAAACATTTTAAGTAAAATTCCAGACATTATGTCATTTTACCTAGAAATAGTTGAGAAAACATCTCTAAAAGACTAGAGACTATAATAAAAACAGTGAGGGGATTGAGACCTTAGTGCAGGAGCTGCTAGTACTCCCTTTAGCACCTGGGAACAGGGTTCTTTACTACAGGATCTCTCACATTTCTGCAAAGGTATGTAAATGCTCCTCTTGGGGCCCTCACCTTCAGACCAGGCCTCTCAGCAGAATGCAGCTCAGTCTAGTTAGTGGTGGGGGTGGGAAGGTGTGCCCAGGGTCAAGCTTGGGCCCAAAGGCACATCCCTGTAAGGGGACTGCTGGCTCCAGCAACATGCTTAGTGGGTGAGCCACCCTTTAATTATCTAGCCTCCCTGAAAATGTGTCTACCTGGGTCAGCACGCCCTGCACCCCATGGTGATTTACAATAAAGGCTGAACATGTCAACTTCCAAAAATGGAAAAAGAAAATCTCTAAAAAATAAGACTATTTTGTTATATAACCACAATACCATTATCATACCAAACCAAATTTAAAAAAAGAATTACCCTATATCTAATACTTTTTCCTTATTCTAATATCTTTGATTATCTCAAAAGTATCTTTTTACAATTTGTTGGTTGCAATAGTTACTTAAAAAGAGGGAGCATGCTCCAGGCAAGGTGATGGAGTAGGTCTGTTCTTCTTAAGCTCTCCTGTGGCCCAAGATATAACTCAGGAAACAGGCACAGACGACAGACATCATACGGACCTCACAACTTGAGGAACACTGTGGTGGTGAGCTCCTTAGGATTTTTAAATTTTTTACCACATAACCCAAAACAGTTGCTCCCAACATGGAAGTGCAAAAAGTGGGAAAATTTATAAATTTATAAATTTATAAAAACACACTACAGACACAAACTAACAATCTGAAGTTAAAAAAAAAATTGGACACATCACAAAAGAAGAAACTGAGCAGGTTATTTTAAAAATAAAATTCCCAACATGAAGAAGTGAATCACATGCTTAATCAGATTGCTTTACTAGATTATTCTACAAGACAGTCTAAGAAGAGTTGATACTAATTCTACTCAAACTATTGCAGAACATAGAAAAGAGTGGAATATTCCTGGATTCATTCTGTAAAACAAGAACAACCATGATACGGAAAACAGGCAAAGACACTACTAAAAACAAAATTTTAAACTAACATTCCTCATGAACATAAATGCAAACATTCTCAACAAGATCCTAGCCAATAGAATCCAACAAAAAGTAATCAAGTATCAAACAGTAATACATTATGACAAAGTGTGATTCATACCAAGTATGCAAGGATGGTTTGATATTAGAAAAACAATCAACATAATCCACTACATATATAAAACAAAAGTAAAAGCCACATGATCACATCAGTTCATGCTGATAGGGCATTGATAAAATTTAACATCTATTCTCAATAAAACAATGAACAAAATAGGAAACTTAAATATTATTAAGGGCATATACACAAAACCAATGACCAGCCTAATTCTTAGTGAGGAGATACTGAAAGCTTTTCCCTTGTAAATGACAATCAAACAAAGATGTCCTTTTTCACTACTACTATTTAATTTTGTATTGGAAATCCTATCCAGAAAAATAAAGCAAGGAAGGAAAATAAAAAAGCATCCAAATTGACCAAGAAGATGTAAAACTGCTTATTTTTAGATGATAAAATCCTCTACATAAAAATTCCAGTGATTCAACAAGAATAAAACTGAAACTAATGAAAGGATAAAGTGACAGGGTACAATGTCAATCTAAATTAATCAGTCAGATTCTTATACATTAACAAAGAGAACTCTGAAAAGGAAATCAGGAAAACAATATTGTTTAATATGGTTACCTCAAAGGTGATATTTTTAGGAGTAAATCTAACCAGCGATAGAAAAAAACCTATACAAAAAAACCTACAATATATTACTGTAAGAAACCAAAAAAGATCTATTTAAGTGAAAGAACATACTTTACTCATTTTGAGAATATTAGTACTAACCAAAGCAATCTATAGATATAAAGGGATCCTGATCCAGATTCCACTATTCTTTTTAAAGAAATGGGGGAGGGGAGAATTTAAATTTAAAAAGAAAGGAAAGAAACCCTAGATCAGTGGTTCTCAACTTGAGGGTTGAGACCTCTTTGGGGGTCGAACCACTCTTTCACAGGGGTTGCCCGATTCATAACAATAGCAAAATTAGTTATGGAGTAGCAACGAAAATGATTTTATGGTTGGTGGGTCACCACAACATGAGGACCTGTATTAAAGAGTCATGGCATTAGGAAGGTTGAGAACCACTGTTGAGAACCACTACCCTAGATAAACGAAGCACTACTAACGAAAAAGAAGAAAGTAGGAGGCATCAAGTCCTGGGTCTCAAACCTTCTATATAGCCATGGTTGTCAAAACAACTTGGTATTGTTACAATGGCAGACACATAGACCAATGGAACAGAATTGAGAATCTAAAAAAGAATTCATCCACTTACAGATAGCTGAACTTTGACAAAAGGTCAAAACCATGAAATGGGGGGAAGAGAGAAAGTTTATTTAACAAATGGTGTGGGGAAAATAGAATAACCATTTTAAAGAATAAACGAAACAGGAACTAAATATTTTATCATATATAAAGACAAACTGAAGATGAATTACAAACTTAACTAAAATGAGAAAGATCATCAGAGGAAAAAAATAGGAACAAACTTAGAGGACCTAATACATGACATGCATAACTAGTAATGTACAAAGAACAGAAAACAAACCGGATGATTAAGGCCTCTTAAAATCTATACATATCTGTGAATCAAAAGACTTTACTAAAACAGTAAAAAGAGAACCTACAAATGGGATGAGGGGGTGGGGGTGGAAATTTAAAACAGCATATTGTATAAGGGATTGATTCTTAAAATTTACAGACCACTTAAACAACAAAAAAAACAAAAGGTTCAATTTGAAAAACAGATCGAGGACATGAACAGACACTTTACCCCCCTTCCCCCCCAAAATCATTTGAGTGGTCAACAAATACATGAAGAAATGCTTAAAAGAATGAAAGAAAGAAATGCTTATAATCATTAGACACTGGAGAAATTCAAAGGAAAACAATGAGGCATCATTTCACCCCAGCATTAACAGCAAAGTTAAAAAAACAAAAAGAAAACAGAAAAATAGCAAATGTTGGTGAGGATGTGGAGAGACTAGAACTAGACCACAATGCTTACAGAATTATAAAATGGTGCAACCACTGTGATCCAGTAATCCCTCTACTAGATATAACTCAAACATTTTCCCCCACCATAAGAGAGAGAGAGAGAAAGAGAGAGAGAGAGATGCCCTCAAATTCCATTGAGTCAAATCTGAATCATAGGACAAGGTAGACCGCCCCTGTGGATGTCTAAAACTAACTCTTTTTTTCCACAACAGTTTTATTAGCATATACCTCACATATCATACAATCCGACAGTTCAAACACAAGAAGAGTTGTATCATCATAACACAATCAGTTACAGAATATTTTCTTCTTCCTTCTACTTACTGTCACTAACTCACCACTTCCCCCCAACTTCTCTTGCCATACCCACAAGTAACCATTAATCCAGTTTCTGTCACTACAGATTTACATATACTGGGTTCAACTACAGAAAAACCTTAAAAAACAACAAAAAGAATAGCAAAGTAAAACAGATTTAAAAAATCAATAGAAAAAAGCAAAAAATATTAAAAACTAGAACAAATTTAAATAGATCATAAGGGAGATAAAATGATAGAGTGATAAATTTTAACCTAACTGCATCAGAAACAATCTACTTTCTAATGCATTCAGCATGTTAACAAAGTTATGCACATCCCTGGTCCATGGTCAGAGGGAATTCACCAGGGTCTTAATCCAGGTTTATCTCCCCTTCATTTTTTAAAAAAAACGGAAATAGTTTTAAAATGGGTCAAAAGGCAGATCAAGTGATAAGATTACATTTTGACTTAATTACATCTGCCACAGTCCACTTTCCAATGCTCTCTGTCAGACAACAGGGCTACTCACCTCCCTCAACTATGATCAGAGGGATTCACTGGCGGCTTAATCCATGTGTGGATTAACTTTTTAGGGAGTAGAAAGCCTATTTATCCCACCAACTATATATATATATATATATATATATATATATATAAATACTGACAAAATAATAACCATGAAACAAATATATGCCCCACTTTCATAGCAGCACTATTTTGAATAAAAAACAGATGGAGACAATCTAACTTCCCCTAAAAGAATGAATGGATAAATAAATTATGGTACATAAGTGCACACAACGGAATGGTATGCTAAACATAACAATGAATCTGAGGAACAATCACAATATGGATGAACCTGGAGGATATTATCCTTAAAGTATTTGATCATTCTCAATACTGTAGGAGAACACTACTATAAGAAGTCAAGAAAAGGTTTACATACAGAAATAACCATTCTTTGGTGTTTGCCAAGGTTATCAAGGGAAGGGTCAGTAAATCACTAACTAGAAGGAGACACATAATATGTGAAGAGAAAGATAATATACAATATTTGGGAGATCTACTCACAGTAATTAAGGCAAAGAAAGGCACTGGAAAGACAACAAGAGTGAAAGGCAAAAAGCTAAGTATGGTTACATACACAATCATGTAATACCAATAATAACAATAATCTAAGTATGCATAAATAGACATGAAAGCTGCAGAAGAGTAGGAAAATTAGTGGGACTACACTCATACAAAGGTTTGATAAAGGATATTTCTACACATATATTTATATGTATAACAAATATATTCATGAAATACTCGTATAGTAAAGCATACAGGGGGCAAAGTTATGCACAGCTCTTAACCATAACCAAATACCTACTGGGGCTGAGAGTTCAGGACTATAGTCCTGGGGGGATAACAAATCAATTGGCATAACATGGTCCACTTCTTTTAAGTGATCCTCTAAGTTACAATTATCAGTCTCTACCTATTCAGAAGAAAGATGAGTGAAGAAAATTAAAAATGCATGTGAGAGAAATCAGCACAAGAGAGTCACTAAGTGGGAAATTCAACACTGCTGGGTTGCAGGAGGAGCATCATAAAGATAAGTAGGCACAGATCCACTAGGTTTTGAGGAACTGGGGCTTTGGGTTTACCATAGTGGAGGCTGGCTAGGGTTTAACCTCAGCCCCACCACTGTCACGGCCAGAGTGGGGATCATTTGGAGCAGGCCCAAGGGCTCAATCTTGACACAGCCACAGCTTGCTGCTGCTGCCTTAGGGCAGGGTTTAAACCCTTCCAGCCCCACAGTCAGGCAATCAGGGCTCAGCTATATTGCTAACTTTGTTTTTCCCTCTTCTCTTTTTCCACCCACAGTCACAGTGGGCTGAGGTTTTATTTCACTTCCCTTTTCTGTTACATGGAACTGTCGACCTCCCGGCTACTCCCCTTAGCCTAGGGCATTTATGCCTGCCCTCCACCCACCCGGAGGAGCTCCACCATCTGCAGCATAACCTGAGGCTTGGGAAAGCCCCCCAACCTTCCTCCAGGGGAAATCCCACCTGACCACCTGCCCTCTGCAGCACTTAAAAGGCGGCTGGGGAAATCCTGCCCACCTTCTTCTGGGGGAAATCCCACCTGCATGGCTGGGGGAGCTCCTACCCGTTATCTGGTGTCTCACGTGACTGAGGGAACTTCCCTCTCACCTGCCGTAGTGCCTCACATGGCCTAAGGCAGCTCAGCCAACACTCTCCAGTGCTCCACACTGCTGCAGGAACCTCTGGTCAACCTCCATGGTGATCTAGCGGAACAGGGCAGTTTTTCCCACCATTCGCAGAACTCTACACCCAAATGGGCACAACCACCAGACTTCTGTGGCACTCCCGCTGTAGCAGGCACCCCCAAACATCCTTTGCAGTGCCTGAAGCTTCCATGGGCTACACTATAACAGCTTCTTGTGAGATTACCCAGTGCAGCACCATCCTCGAGGGTCAACAACCACCCAACCAGCATTCCCTGAGAGGACCATCCAACTTGCCCTCCAAATAACAGAATACTTGTTGACTAGGGAAAGAGTGAAGCCACAAGAGAATAAAGTTGGATTTTCCATATATAATATCATAACTGCAGGCAGTTCGAAGTAGCATTTATGAGTCTCTCAGAGAGAGCCCAGTGCTCTTTGGAAAATTGAAACGGGCTCCTCTAAAACAACACAACCAAAACAGCAATCAGCCCTAACAACCTCAATGTAAAAATGAGAAAAACAAAAGGCAATGTCGGAAGATGTCCTGAACCTAATGAAGTGCATAGAAGAAGCAGACATTGGTCTGCTACAGAAAGAAATTTTCAGAATGCCGCTCAGAGTCATACAGGATATGAGGGAAACAATCCAGATAAGGGATGAAATGATAGAGGAGATAAAGGCCACACACTAAAGGGAAATTCAAGATCTTAGGGATGAGATAACAAAAAAGAGTAGCAGACTCACGGACTTTGCAAATGAATGGGACGAGGCAGAGAACCACATCAGTGACCTATCAGACAGCCAAGCAGCCTTTAACAAACGTGAACAAAAATCTAATAAGATCATCAGAGAAGCTGAAGAAAACCTAAGAGCTATGACTGATGCAATGAAGAGTAAAAACATTAGAATGATTGGATTACTGGAGGAAGACCCAACAAAGAAGTCAAAAACAGTGAGAGAATTCATGGAGGAAAACTTCCCCAGCTTATTGAATGAAAACCAGGCAACCATTCAGGAGGTTGAAAGAACACCAGCTAGACTGAATCCCAAGAAGAAGTCACCAAGGCACATAAGCGTTAAACTATCCTACTTTGAGGAAAAGGAGAAAGTCATGGGAGCAGCTAGAGAAAAACAAGTCATCATATATAAAGGTTCCAAATGAATTCAACAACTTGGAAAACAAGGACAAATCTTGAAAGGAAAAATAATCCCTCCCTAGACTATCCCTGTTGGACGTCAAGAATCTCAACAGACCCATAGCAATAGTAGAAATAGGCAGTTATCAAGAGATTACCAACCAAAAAAATCCCCTGGACCAGATGGCTTCACAGGAGAATTCTACCAAGCATTCAGGGAATAACTGACACCAATCCTACACAAACTCTTCCAGAACATAGAAAAAGATGACAAACTCCTGAACTCTTTCTATGAAGCTAGTATAACTCTGATACTGAAACTGGGCAAGGATCCCACAAAAATCGAGAACTACAGATCAATATCCCTAATGGACATCAATGCAAAAATCCTTAACAAAATACTAGCAAAAGTATATAAAACAAATAATTCACCATGACCAAGTAGGATTCATACCAGGGATGCAGGGATGGTGCAACATTCAAAAGACGATTAGTATCAATTGCCACATTGACAAGAAAAATTATAAGAATCACATGATAATATTGATAGATGTGCAAAAAAGCATTCAACAACATCCAACATCAATTCTGTTAGAGACACTTAATAAGATAAGAATGGAAGGAAAATTCCTCAATATTATACAAGCTATATAAGAAAAACCAACAGCCAACATGATAATCAATGGAGAAAAGATGAAAACTACCCCACTGAAAAAGGGGACCAGACAAGGATGCCCCTTGTCCCCACTTTTATTTAACATCATACTGCAGGTCTTAGCTAATAGCACAAGGCAAAGAAAAGACATCAAAGTATTCATCTGGGGAAGGAAGAGGTGAAACTCTACTTATTCGCAGATGATATGATATTATATATGGAAAATCCCAAAAGTTCCACAAGGGGAGTACTTGAATCAATAGAGGAGTAAGGCAGAGTGACAGGATACAAGATCAACAAACAGAAGTCTATCGGACTGCTGTACACATCGGACAAGACCACAGAAGAGGAGATAAAAAAGGTGGGATCCTTCAAAATAGCCAGGTACAAATGGAAATATCTAGTGATGTACCGTATATACTCATGTATAACCCAATTTTTGCAGCACAGTTTTTATACAGTTTTTGTGCTAAAATTAGGTGCCTCGGCTGATATTCGGGTTGGCTTATACTCAAGTATATATGGTACCTGACTTAAAAAACAACATATTTGTGTGAGGAAAACTACAGAACACTATTACAAGAAATCAAGAAGGGGCCCAACAAATGGAAGAATGTCCCATGCTCGTGGATTGGAAGACTCAATATAGTAAAGATGTCAGTTCTGCCCAAGTTTAATACAATCCCGATACAATTACCATCATCTTTCTTTAAAAAGTTGGAAAAACTGATTACCACCTTCATATGGAGAGGGAAGAAACCCATAATTAGCAGAGAACTCTTCAAGAAGAAGGACACAGTGGGAGGGCTTGCTTTATCTGACTTTAGCAAATATTATACTGCCACGGTGGTCAAAACTGCATGGTATTGATGTAATGACAGATACTCAGACAATGGCAAAGAACTGAAAACCCAGAAATAAAATCATCAGCATACAGACAACTGATCTTTGATAAGGGCCCCAAAAAATGTCCAATGGGAAGCAGCACCTCTTCAACGAGTGGTGCTGGAAAAACTGGATATCTGCCTGCAGAAAAATGAAGCAAGACCCTTATGTCACAAGAATAAACTTATCTGCACAAGAATAAACTCAAGGTGGATCACAGACCTTGAGGTAAAACCTGAGAATCTTAGGGCCATCAATGAGGGAATTGGGACAAACCTGAGAACTTTGGCACAGGGAATACATAGGCTATCAGAAATAGGGAAGGACACAAACACAGAGGAGGCACAAATTGACAAATGGGATATACTAAAGATAAAACACCTGTGTACATCTAAAGAATTCACCAAGAGAGTAATAAGAGAGTCCATGGACTGGGAAAACATCTTTAGCAATGACACATCAGACAAAGAACTTATTACTAAAATCTACAATACTCTGCTAGCTTCCAAAAGGAAAAAAACTAATTGCCCACTGAGGAGGTGGGCAAAGGACCTGAACAGAAGTTTCACCAGGGCAGAAATCTGAATGGCCAATAAACATATGAGAAAATGTTCCCGATCATTAGTCATAAGAGAATTGTAAATTAAAACAACTATGAGATACCACCTAACACCTCAAAGATAGCCCCATTCAAAAAATCAGAAAGCAACAAGTGTTGGAGGGGCTGTGGTGAGATAGGAACTCTCATCCATTGCTGGTGGACCTGGAGGTATGTACAGTCATTATAGAAATCAATATGGCGATATCTATAACAGATGGAAATCGAGCTACCATATGACCCAGGAATCCCCCTAGTGGACATATACCCAGAAGAGGCAAGAAACAAACCTTGGCAGACATCTGCACTCCAATGTTCATCATGACACAGTTCACAATTGTAAGGAGTTGGAAACAATCTAAACTTCCATCAACAGATGAATGGGTTAAAAATCTCTGGTACGAAAAAAAAAAAAAAAAAAAAGGAAAATGAGCGGATTCTGGGAACCCAAGAGGCAAGCGAATTTTGGGAATAATGAGGGCAACAAATGTACGGGAAGAACTGGAGGATATTATGCAAAGTGAAGTAAGCCAAGGACAAAAGGACAAGTACAACATGAGTTCGCTGAGGGAGGTAAGCTTAAAAATGCAAAAGGGGTCTAGGAGAAAAGCTACTGTATACAAACATTCCTGGGGTGAGGTCCAGGTAGTATGGCAGGGGCCAGAATAAATCCAGGGATACATACTGTAGCCAACTAAAAAGGATGGGTGGGGGAGAAAAAAAGAGAGGAATAGTGGGGGAACAGGGTACTAATGCACCCAAGGGGAAGTTATTATTTATATCTCCACAGGGAAAGACGGACCAGATTTCAACCTGGTGCGCCAAGATGTGAATGCAGCATACTGGCATGAAGCAGAGAATCAGTAGAGAGATCTGAGCGGCCGGCCCCAGTCCCAACTACATGGACAGCCCTTCTGGTCCCCCAGAAGAATTCACTTTAGAGGACAGCACAGAAGCTACAGCTCAGGGAGAGGGTTATGTCTGATCAGAGCGCACAGGAGCAAATGAAGGGGAGAAAGAGCGAGTAGAGCACATCCTGGCCCAACAAACCCTGAGGACGATTTTCCTGCTCAGAGCAGCCAATGGACAAATAGGACTATGGGGCTGGCCCCACTACAAGACACAACATCCCTCACCGACCCATAGTGCTGTGGGGGACAACACTGGAGACACAGGGTGGGAATTGTGCCTGATTTCACTCTACCACACCGAGGTGAAACACTAAGGCCACATAACAGAACAGCAAGGGGAGCAGAGAAACAAAATCCCCAGGGAAAGCCCAAAATATACTTTGGGGCCAGGGCGTGATATCCCATCCATTATTTCTTGCCCAGAAAACACTCCAAAAGGTCAACAAACAGACCTTGCACTATTTACAGGCTTTTCTTTCTTTTTTCATTAGCTTTTTTATTGTTGTTTTGTTTTCTTTTGTTGCTTTGTTTTGCTCTGTCTTGTTTTTGTGTGCATATTATTATCTCTGCAGGCCAATCTAGATAAGATAGGCAAGATAAACAATCTGGAGGAGAAAACAACTATACTGATGGGTCCAGGGGGACATGGGAGAGGGGGAGGTGTGGGAAAGGAAGTGAGTGTTAACAAACCCAGGGCCAATGGAACAACAAGTGATCTGAAATCAATGGTGAGGAGGGTGTAGGTGGCTGTTAGGGCTTGACCAAGGACTTACTGAAACCAAAAGGAATTACTGAAACCCAAATGAAGGCTGAACATGATAGTGGGACAAGAAGAAAGTAAAAGGAAATAGAGGAAAGAGCTAAGAGGCAAAGGGCATTTATAGAGGTCTAAATACAGGCATGAACATATGTAAATATATTTATATATGAGGATGGGGAAATAGATATATGTGCATATATTTATAGATTTAGTATTAATGTATCTGATGGACATTGGACCTGTACTCAAGTAGTCCCTCAATGCAAGAACACTTTCTTCTATTAAACTGGCATTCCATGATGCTCACCTTCCCAACATGATCGTTGAAGACAAAGCAAGTGCATAAGCAAATGTGGTGAAGAAAGCTGATGGTGCCCGGCTATCAAAAGAGATAGCATTTGGGCTGTTAAAGGCTTGAAGATAAACTAGTGGCCATCTAGCTCAGAAGCAACAAAGCCCACATGGAAGAAGCACACCAGCCTGTGTGACCATGAGGTGTCAATGGAATCAGGTATCAGGCATCAAAGAACAAAAAATCATATCATTGTAAATGAGGGTGAGTGCAGAGTGGAGACCCAAAGCCCATCTGTAGGCAACTGGACACCTCCTTACTGAAGGGTTGCGGGGAGGAGATGAGCCAGTCAGAGTGCAGGGTAGCAATGATCAAAACATATAACATTCCTCTAGTTCTTAAATGCTTCCTCCCTCCACTATCATGATACCAATTCTACCTTACAAATCTTCCTAGACCAGAGGATGTACATTGGTACAGATAGCAACTGGAAACACAGGGAATCCCAGACAGATGACCCTTTCTGGACCAGTGGTGAGAGTGGCGATACCTGGAGGCTGGAAGGGAGGTGGAGTAGAAAAGGGGAACCGATTACAAGGATCTACATATAACCTCCTCCCTGGGGGATGGACAGCAGACAAGTGGGTGAAGGGAGACATCAGACAGTGTAAGATATGACAAAATAATAATAATTTATGAATTATGAAGGGTTCATGAGAGAGGGAGGAGTGGGGAGGGAGGGGGAAAAATGAGTAGCTGATGATATTAAGGGCTCAAGTAGAAAGCAAATGTTTTGAGAATGATAATGGCAACAAATGTACAAATGTTCTTGACACAGTGGATGCATATATGGATTGTGATAAGAATTGTACAAGCCCCCAATAAAATGATTTAAAAACAAACAAACAAAAAAGAGTTACAGTCTCAGAAACTAACAAGGCAGTTCTATCCAGTCCTTCAGGGTTGCTGTAAGTCAGAATCACTCCGTGGCAATGAGTTTGGTTTGGAGGGCATGACGGTGGAGGTTGGTATGAAATAGGGTGTGCGCAACAAGTACAAGGAAAAAGAAATGCCCTAAAATTGACTTTTAAAAAACTTTTTTTTTGTTTTCCAACTATTTTGTTGTTTGTGTAAGAGGAACTTGTTTATCTCTGAAGATTCCATTTCAATTTTACTTTTCCTTCTCCAGGTTTTAAGCCTCTCAAACTATGATTTAGGTTTGAGGGACAAGGAATCTGGAGGGACTATTATTTTCTTTTGACTTTTACAGAAACATACTATAAATATTTATACAGTCCATGTCTGGAAATGAAATTAACCACAATATCCAATTAAACCCTCTCTCTATATATGTGGGTTTATTTCTTTATTTTTTAATCCTAAAATTTATATTATTGAATAAATGAAATGTATATCACTTTGAGGACTAATGTGCCCCTGACTGGTATTTTCAGTTGCTTCATATATATGTGACAGGGCAATGAATAATGAAGACTGAAGAATATTGGATAGAAGATTCTTGAAAGCTGTCTTAGAGGAAGAGTAGCCAGAATGCTTCTTAGAAGCAAGATGGCAACCTTTTGTCTCATTCCTTTACACATTTTATCAGTAGAGATCAGTCTCTGGAAAAGGAGATCATGCTTCATAAAGAAGAAGGTCATCCAATAAGAGGAAGACCCACAATGAGATGGATTGACATCATAGCTACATCCACCGGCCTAAACACATCAAAGTTTGTGAGAACTTAGAATGGTTGGAAAGTGTTTGTTCTGTTGTACATGTTGTCACTATGAGTGGAAACCAAGTCAACAATACCTAACAGCAAACAATAACTTTGAAAAACAAATCAGAATAAACATTTATTATTATTGTACAGGGAACCGGGGGAGTTAATAATTTGTTCTAGTTACCTGAGTCTTAGTGACAGTGACCAAACTTTCATCTGACTGGTTTGAAGTAAATGATTACTTATTCCAAAGAGTGGGGCGATCACTGCCCCACAATCTATACTATTGACTCACAGTGTAGTCCTTCTGTAAGGATGCAATCTAGTAGAATCTAAGACTGGTATCACATCTCTAGTCTGATACATCAAGCAAGACCTGTTACTCCTTCTTTTCAAAGTGCACAAAATTCTGGTAAGTTATAATTCTGTTTTTATAATCAATTCATAAAATGGAAAATGGTTGAGCCAGCTCTGCATAAACTGGCCCTATTTCTAGTAAAACTGCTTCAAAAAGTGTCCAGAGTTATTTAAGAGCAGCATTCATGGCTTGTGGTGTCTGGTGAAAGTGGTGTTATTTTCCAGAAAATGGTTACGACCTCTGGACCTGGATTGATAGGAATTTTGTGAGAATGTGAGTTAAGATTCCGGATTTGCTTCTTTGAGCAAATATAACCGGTTTTGAAAAGCATAATCATGTGCCGTATCAAGGGGTGACTGGCCTAATTTCCACTGTTATCTCCAGTCATTCCAAATAAATCCTCTGTAAAAACTGTGTGTTCCACACTGCCTCCTCCAAATCAGAATGACTCTCCTGAGACCCCCCCCCCAAAATTCTATAGTACTCACCAAATAAAAGGAATTTTTCCAATGCTTTAAAGCTGTTGCCAATTTTCTATCCTCATCCTATCCCAATGTGGTTATGAGAGTTGCTAATAAAAACCAATTGCTGACTCATGGTGACTGCATGTGTGCCAGAGTAGAACCAGCTCCATTGGGAAGTCAAGGGTTGCTCTTTTAGAAATGATCACCAGGCCCTCCTGTGAAGGCACCTTAAGGCACTGCCGAGGACTTTATTGTGGATAATAGAGAGCAAACCCTTCTTGGGAACTTATTTTATAGAGCAAACCATCTTGGGAGATAAAAGCAACAAGATTCAGTGAAGAATGGATAGGTTTAACCAGTAGAACTAGGATGAATGGACAAGGAAGTTTCCTGATGACAGAAAATAATCAATTTGAATGTTTGTATACCAAGAAAACAAACACAAACCCATTATTGAGTAGATACCAACTCATAGCTACCCTATAGGACAGGGTAGAATTGCCCCTTTGGGTTTCTAAGATTGTAACTGTTCAAAAGCAATGGAAGCCTCATCTTTCTTCCTCAGAACAGCTAGAGGATTCAAACTGCTGACCTTGCAGTCAGCAGCCTAACACATAACCCACTACATCACCCTGGCTCAGGTCAGTATGTGGGGGGTGTGTGTTACATAAGAATAGTTGGAGACATGAGAATACAAGCCTCCAAGATATATGTTATTCATTTCAGAGTAAGTAATAATAAACCAACAATAACTGGCTTCTGCAGGTCAGTTCAGCCTTCTTCTGAAACAAGTTATATGGTTATTCACACAGACTCCATCACTAATATGTATGTAACATTGTTTAAAACAAGATCTCTGCTGTCCCTGCCAGGTAAGCATTGAACTTCGAATTGCAAGGTTGGTGGTTAACACACCCAGCTGTTTTGTAGGAGACAGTTGAGACCATCTGTTCCTATACCTAGGGTTACTATGAGCCAAACTGAAGTTTGATCAAATCACTTAGTTCATTTCGGTTTTCCTTCTTCATCAGCAAAATGGAAATCCTGGACTTCTCATTCTCCCAGGCTCCTTCCAGCCCCACAGGCACAGCATTTCTAGGTAGGATGCTGTTCAGTGGATTGAGACTTGGTAACACCCAGGACCAGATTTTGTCAATGGTTCTGTTTATCACAATGGAAAAGAACTGCCCTAATATACAAAAGGGAGAAAAAGGGAGACCAGTTTGGTATTCCTAGATTCGAGCAAACTCTGCATTTTGTTAGGATTTGTAGGGAAAGTGAGGCTCTGCGTGGGGCTGTTGCTGTTATTAATAGTTGCCATTGAGTGGATTCCACCTTAGAGTTACTCTGTGCACTAGGGACTTGAACTACTACATACGGGTTTCAAGCCTGCGGCCTTCTCAAGCACCTCTGGTGGGTTCAAACTGTCCACCTTTCCTCTAGTTTTTGAGCACTTTACTCTTTGTGTCACTGAGAATGGGTGGATTTTAAAAATTTCATCCAGTACCTTCTTTTCTACAGTGTGACCAAATTACAGTGATTCTATTATGTTATTCACAGAAACCATGATGTTCAAAAAAATGAAAACATGATGTTCAGTCTTAAAGAGTTAAGTAGGCTGTAACAAAATGACTTACTACCTTCAGTTTGACAGAAAGTTCTAACTTTATTATTCTTTTTAAAAAATGAGTTCTTTAAATTGTTCATGTAACCTTCTTTTAAAAATTTGAGAAGTAAGTTGTTTCATACATAGAACCCTTGAAAGTCAATTTGACCAGTCTTATAATTATGCATCTGAAATTTGTACGTGTTTCAGTTATGTTAAATCAAGAATGTACAGCTAATATTGTGAGGATATGGCAAGAAGGATGGAAGAGGAAATAGTTTATAAATTTTAAAGCCCATGTAATTAGAAGGGAATACATAAACTCTGTTTATGTAATCAAACACACATGAGCAGTTTCCACTTGTATCACGAGTGTGGACTTGAAAGCAACACGGAATAAGGACGGAACCAATTTTAAAGATGTTTATTTCTCAGCACATGAGGAACATGTGGAATTAACTATAACGGAATATACATATGAAAATTAAATAACTAAATTAGTAAGTTAATATTCAATTTTTTGAGGGCAGAGGTGGTCTTACTCATTTTCCAATTCTTAGAAATCCCAACAGTACATCAAAGGCATTTGGTCTACTTTGAGGGAAGAAGGAAAAAGTTTTTTCTCATAAAAATGTTGAGAAAAATGTATTTCCTACTTAAATTTTGGGGAAAACTAATTTTCAAAAAGTAGTAAAATGGAAAATTGAAGATACCTGCACTAGGCAGGGTTGTCTAGAGAAACAATTCCAGCGACGCTCATCATTGTGTAAGAAAGAGCTTTGTACACCTCGTGCTGTATGGTGGTTCATAGCCAGCCTACACTCGTCTAATGCCCTTTTCTCAGCAGTGTTTTATATTCTACATCGCTGGCTAACTTAATGACGCTATCAATAGAATTTCCGTATGCTCCAGTAGGATGACTGATAATGTTCTCTAACATAAAATGATAATGATGGCTCAAAAGTGAGCCAGAGACACTTATTCTAGCCCCATTCTGAGAATGATTAGTTCTTATGACATGACCCATCTCAATACTTGCCCTCATAAAGAGATCATTGAAGATATGGGTAATAGAGGAAAATGTGGTGAAGAAACTAGATGGGGCTTGGCTAATAGAAAAAAGAGAGTCTGAGGTCTTATCTTTGTATAAGCAGCCAGCTCAGTTGAGGCATCAACGGGGCCTGCACAGTAGCAGCAGCACACCAGAAAATAGCATTAGAGTTTAAACTGTGAACATCCTGTTTTCTGAAGGCTGGGTGATAGTGAGCCCAAAACACATTCGCAGGGTCCACACATGGATTAAGCCTCTTGTGAATCCCTTCTAACCATGAACCCGCGATGTGATGCTATCTTGCTGTGTGATTTGTTGTTTGTTTTTCTATGTTTTATTTTGTATGTTTTCCTGTATATGAAATCCAGGATACTTAAAGCTATAGAGACAGTGACTGCACTGAGGCTTATTTCGGTGGGGAGGTAAGGAAGGAGAGGGTGGAAGGTGGGTTGGGGAGGGGTAGGAAGCTGCTGACAATGAGTACAAGAAAGAAGTAAATGTTCTAAAATAGATTGTAAAGATGTATACTTGAACGTTTGAATGGTATAATATGTTAAATATATGCCAATAAAACTCTTTAGAACATTGTTTCTCAACCTTCCTAATGCCATGAACCTTTAATAACAGTTCCTCATATTGTGGTGACCCCCCAACCATAAAATTATTTTCATTGCTACTTCATAACTATAATTTTGCTACTGTTAGGAATCAGGTGACCCCTGTAAAAGGGGTTGTGACCCACAAGTTGAGAACCACTGCTTTAGAAAAATGTAAGAGCTTTATATCAAGAAGTATTTATGCAAGGGGGTGCTCCCCCACCAAAAACAAAAATCAGAATTGCACCGGGCAGAGCAGAGCTTTGGTAGTACTCATTTTTCTCACTAGGTGAACATCACGCAACTCACCCTGAGTTAGTGAACCTGGGAAGGTTCATTCTGGTTCACAGTGAACTTAATCGTTAAAAACAGTTTCTCTGGAACTTCATTTTTTGTGATGGCTAATTTAAGAAAACAACGTGTGACTATGAAATTTTGTTTTCTGGTTGGGAAGAATACCCCAGAAACTGTTGTGATGTTGAACACAGTTTACAAGGACATCATTATGGGAAACACTCAAGTATACGAGTGTTTTTCTCATTTCAAAAAAGGTGAAATGTCAATTTCAAACCTCGTTCTGGACATCCGTCAACTTCCCAAATTGGACAAAAATGTGGATTTGTAGTGCATTTGGAGTTTGTCCCACCACATCTAACTGTTAATCAAGCCTTCTATTTAGAGGTTGTGAAAGGATTGCCTAACAGTGTGTGATGAAAAAGGCCTGATTTGTGGCAGATGGGGGACAGGTTTTGCCACCACGACAATGTACCTGGTCACACAGCCATCTCAGTGTGCCAGTTTTTGGCAAAAACCAGCATGCCTCTCTTGCCCCATGCATGGTACTCACCTGACCTCTTTCCATGAGACTTCTTTTTGTTTCTGTGAATGAAGAGGGACAGGAAAGGACAGCAATTTGATGATGTAGAAGAGGTGAAGAAAAAAACGAGGGAAGTGCTATCAGCCATCCAAACAGATAAGTTTAAAAAATGTTTCCAAGAATGGAATCATAGATTTGACAAATGTATTAAGTGTAATGGAGATACATTTGAGGTGATAAGGTTGTTTTGTAAAAATATTCCAATATGCAGCTTTGAAAAAATTCTGGGGTGTTTTTTTTTTTGGTGGTGGGGGGGATAACCCCTTGTATTTCAAGAAGGCATCCCAGCCCAGTCTAACTCAAGTCTATAGATGTGACGCTAATCCACAAGTCCCTGTTCAGACCCACGTAGCCACAGGTGATGATGCAGAAAGGTGATGCAGCACACAGGAAGATCACAGGATTATGGGTGCAGTCATGTGACTCCAAGGTCAGTGGAAACATGCCACACACCAACATCATGGTCAATGGCAATGTCCCAGCAAACAGGAATTTGAAGGGGCAAAGAGAGAGGGAAGTTACCAGTTCGGGCTTAAAAGGAGACCATAGCCCCAAGGAAACATCCTCAGGTTGTGGCCTGATTGACAAGTTGGACTCCACCCCTACACTTCCATGAAAACTCAAGTTGACATATGCCCTAGATAATGTGTGAAGGCTAACAATATAATGTTTCTTCCTTTAGGGGATTTTTTTATCAAGTAAAGGAGGTAAGGGGAGCCCTGGTAGCACAGTGGTTATTGCTCCCAGCAACTAACCAAAAGGCTTGTTGTTGGATTCTACCAGCTACTCATTGAGAGAAAGATGTGGTAGTCTGCTTGGTCAATGGGGCAATTCTTTTTCCTATAGGGTTATATGAGTTAGAAATCACCCTACAACAGTGAGTTTTAGAGGAGATAAAAGATAAGCAGGTAAATTTATATTGAGTAATATAAACATATTTTATTACAATATATAGACAATACTCCAGAATCCTTTCAATACAATTTACCCCTGATCAGTTTAATTTGTTTTTATATAAGTTGCAAGCCAAATAATGTGGAATATGAATGAAATTGTCCTTTAAGGCAATAGAAGTAATCCAGGAATAAAATAAGATGAGGGAAATATAAGAGAATGTCCCAGCCTGTTTCCCAGAGACCAGAGCCTGAGAAAAATGCGTATGCATTACCCCTTCATCAGAGAGTGTGATCTCAGGGAGCAGGGCTGGGGGTGAAGAGAAGCGAGACCAGAAGGAAGAATGTACAATCTGGAAGGCGATACAATCTGAGCTGGCTTCCATTTGATTTTCACTGCAAAGGACTTACTCACTTCGCAAGGGAGAAATTTATTCACTGGTTCCCATTTTCCAGTGGTCCGTGGCTGGCCTCACTACCACCGCGTCAATTCTGACTCATCGAGACCCTATAGGACAGGGAAGAACTGTCCCCTTTGGGTTTTTGAAACTGTAACTCATTATGGGTGCAAAAAGCCTTATCTTTCTCTTGCAGAGCACCTGGTGGTTTTGAATTGCTGACCTTGTGGTTAGTAGTCCAGCGTGTGCCTGATGGGGCTTTATTTCCCTGCTTATCTTAGTTGCACAGCATAGTTGCTTAGAGGATGCCTTGCTTCAGGAACAACAGAGGAACCCCAAACATGAGAGAAGCAGTGAAATTTTCAGGCAAGAAGTGAGGAGCCGTTGAAGCATGTTCCTGTGGAGTTGATCCAAGTCTATGTGCACTTGCTAATAATACCTATTTTACACGGCTAAGGCCTCTTTGTGGGTAAGCATTTGGTTGCTGTGCAGTTTCAACCTACCAACTGCTTCCTGGGAGAAATGTGTAGCAGCCTGATGCCAGCAGGATTTCAGTCTTGAAACCCCATGATTGTATTTTTTCTCATCGGGTTGCTGGGAGTCAGAATCAACTTGACCGCAGCAGTTGGTTTACATGGATGGAAGAAGAATGAAATGTCAATGCAAGTGCCTGATGGCTCGTAAACATCCAACAGGTTTTAACTAGGGTTGTCATTGCTACTTCTACTACTTAAAGTCTTACAAAAAGAGTAATGGCTTTGATCAGGGTACGTGGGATTGAAGAAAACGAGTGCAAGGGATGGAGTAAGGAGACCACGGATATCCCAGCACACATTTGAGGGTGTTGAATGATTTATTAAGATGACTATTGAAATACTTAGATGAGCACAAATAAGGTAGATTGCTATAGTTAAAAAATGTACTTTACCCTACTGGAGTGATCTTTGGTTTTCTGTTTTTTTAGTGAAAAAAAGACATTAAAAATCATTTTATACGGGGCTTTTACAGGTCTTATAACATTCCATACATCAATTGTATCAAACATATTTGTACATATGTCACCATAATCATTTTTTAAACATGACTTTCTATTTGAACCCTTGGTATTGCCTCTTCTCCTACTCCCTCATGACCTCTGGATACATTATACATTTTTACTGTTTTCATATCTTACACTGACTGCTCTCTCCCTTCACCCACGTATCTGTTGTTCATCTCCCTGGGGATGGTGGGATGGGGGAGACATTTTATCCTAAAAAGAAAAAATTTATAGCAAGCCAAACTCAGCAAAAACACAAATGGAAAGTGATTCTTAGTCTTTGGGTCGGGGAGGCAATAGGAAGTGGTGGGGCCTGTAGTGCACGGGCAAGCACATGCCCTGTGTGGTGAGGCAACAATTGCTCTGCAGACAGGTTTTATGCCACGTGAGACGTTAGGCCAAGTGGTGCCACCACTTCAGGTGGTGACGAGCAGTTGCAATCCTGAGACTTGTATGAAATCCCTGCTCCCATTTTCCATGTTGGGTCAAATTGTTCTAAAACACTACGCGAGTCAAAGAAAACACATCTTTAGATTTCTTGTAAGAGTTGGAATCAATTCTCTGGCAGTGTGCTTTTTGGTTTTGGTTCAGTGGCTCAGGAAAGGACACAGCAAGACAAGATTGTGGCATCCCAGAGTGCAAGAAACTTATTTATGTCTGTGTACTTAGTTCTAATAATACCTAACTGGCAGAGCTATCAATAAAATAATACCAGCCTTACAATTTAGGTGGAAAAGAGACACATACACATGCAATTAGGATACAGTGTGATCAATGTAGTGACAGAGATGTGTCCAAGGCTTGGGAGCACAGAGGTAAGGCTCCTAATGCAAATGTGGTGAAGAAAGCTGATGGTGCCCGGCTATCAAAAGATATAGCATCTGGGGTCTTACAGGCTTGAAGATAAACAAGCGGCCAACTAGCTCAGAAGCAACAAAGCCCACATGGATGAAGCACACCAGCCTGTGTGACCACGAGCTGTCGAAGGGATCAGGTATCAA
>NW_022111321.1:2635275-2636702 GCF_000313985.2 Echinops telfairi | reverse complement strand
TGGATAGTGATAAGAATTGTACGAGCCCCCAATAAAATAATTTTAAAAAAAGAAAGAAAAGTGCCTAAGGAGCCCTAGTGGTGCTGTAGGTTAGGCACTGGCCTGTGAACTGCAAGGCTGATGGTTCAAACTCTGCAGCCACTCCATGGAAAACGATGTGATAGTCTCTTTCCACAAAGGTTTACAGTCTTGCTTACTTTATCCTATAGGGTTGCTGTAAATAAGAATCAACTTGATGGCAGTGGGTTTTGGTTTTGGTAGGTAAATCCAGAGAAGCTTGTTGGAGGAGGTGACACTGCCTTGCTAAATACTGATTAAAAATTTAACAAGGTCTGACTTACAGTTTTTTTATATTTGATTTAGTTATTAAAATGGTTAAAGCAAATATGAACGCTTAAGTAACCCATGCTAGTTCTGTAACTTCTTCAGCTTTATGCTATGAAAATTAGTAACTTCACTAATAGCAGTGAAAATAATTGGAGCAGAACATTCCAAGCAATGAAATATTTCATTAGTTAGAAGTGTGCCAGTTCAGTCAACATGAAGTGGGATCAGCATTATATTTATTCTTTCATTTGCTTCTAAGCTTTGAAAATGTGCTGGATATTATCTGATCATCAGATAAGTCTACTTTTTCTTTAGTAAAAGACTCAAATTTTATCTTCTGGAGACAACAGAGAAATGTCATATGCATATTTCAAAAGTGAACTCGTTAAATCTTTGATTAATACCCTTGAAAAGTTTTCAGATGTGTGGGTATGATTTTCAAGATCCTTTTGAAATAAGACATGCTATTTTCTTTTGCTTTTGTATGAAATAAGTAGTATTTTACTTTCAACACACATATACCCCATTAAAAGGAAACCCAAGTAAGTGTAGGATCATAAGCTATTGAATTTGCTTAATTAGCATCTTTTCAATCACACAAACAGATTGTAACCCCAAAGAGCAAAGCTACTAGCTCCAGCTCATGGAGAACCTGAAACAGATGGGTTACACAGATTTGAAGGAGTCAAACAGTATATTTTTTAAATTTAATGTTTTTCTTTAGTAAAAGATGTTGCAGAACAACATCTTAGAAGGCAGCATTTACCTTGATGCGGAAACTTGATCTTCAGGACAGGAAAACCACCTCATGCGTGGGCCTTTGTTGCCTCAGACTCGGCTCCCAAATGCTGGTAGGTAGAATGTTAACATTCCTCACTTTGACTCACAGCTAATTCATAACAAACCAGCTGGGACTTGGGGTTAATTTGTTTTTGAACTATTTAAAAGAGGGAAGAGGGATTCCAAAACAACGGAAGGTTATAAAAGAGTCTGCAGATGTGATGTTGAAGATGATAAAAAAGAACAAACTATTCTCAAACGCTTCAGAAGAATATGGACTGAAATGAACGATTTGCGAATGATTTAAACCTAGTCTAAAC
>NW_022111321.1:2620119-2634312 GCF_000313985.2 Echinops telfairi | reverse complement strand
TCTGGGAGATTTATGAGAGGAAATCAGGTGAAGCATAGACAGCGTGTCTCAGGAAAGGGGGTCTGTAAACTCAGCATGCAGCAAGTGGGATAATGGGAAGATGGGCTAAGGAAACCATTTGGACCAGAGTCCACTTACGGCATTCCTACTTTGATTTACTCTTGGAATTGGGCATATGGTTTGCATAGGACCAAAGCTCTAATTTTATATGTGACAAAGGAAGCTAAATTTACCTATGTGAATTAAATATGATAAACTAAATATCCTTATTGTCAATGTGTACATCAATATGTAAGGTATATATATAGTAAATTTACTATATATATAGTAAATCAATATGTAAGGTAAACATATAAATGAAGAATGTGCAAGAATAAAATGGTGACAATTACAATTAGAGGTTACATTTTCTTGCTATCATCTCCCAGACATATTTTACCAATCTTGCTTATTGTTATATTTCCATATATAATATAATTATAAGGAGCTCTGGTGGCGTAGTGAGTTACACTGAGCTGCTTAACACCAGGTCAGCAATTTGAAACTACCACTGTTTTGCGGGAGAAAGATGCAGTTGTCTATTTCTGTAAAGATTTCAAGTCTTAGCAACACAAAGGGGAAGTTCTACTCTGCCCCACATCTCACTATGAGTCAGAATCGACTTGATGGCAATGCGTTTTTTAAATATATAGCTTAATGATTGTTTGGCATACTGTATAACTAATTTGGTTGTCTTAGTATGGGTCCCCCCCCATGGCAGGCCTTGAGACAAGGAATTAGATGCAGTTGGCTTATTTAGGATGCGAACTCAGGCAGCCAAGGCAGGTCGAGTGGTATGGGGAAAGAGAACAATAAAGTGGATGTATGAATGAGCAGCCTACCATTGCAGGCAATTTGAGTTCAGTCTCATTGGGGACATTGTGAGAAACCATATGAAACATATTTCAGAATTGTCACACTGGTTAATGGAAGGTTAAAAGTTTTATATATCACTTACAGTTATCCACTCATTGAGCCTTGAGATAGTTAAGGTTTCTTGGGCCAACCTGGCTGATAAATACATGTGGGGTTAATTGAACGGCGGAGAGATAAATGGCTCGGTGAACCTTGCCTTTCTAGCTCTTGGGTCTCTTGCTTTCTAATGGTCGGATCAGACTGCAGGTGCTTTAGCCGGTCCACAGTTTCAGCTGGCAAGGCTCACTTCCTGCAGAACATCCCTGAGGAGAAGCCACAGGGACCTACCCTTATGCAGCCCTGGTTGCTGGAGCAGCCGTGTGGAGACCCTGCCAGCGCTGAGATGCTTACACGTTCATTGATTCAGCTTTCCTCCTGCAGTCAGCGTCATTTCGTGTGTTTTGTGAGATTAAGGCGGTCTTTGTAGATTGGTGTCGGACATATGGGCTAATGTTAGACTTATGGGCTTGGGCAGCACTGGGTTGGAATGCTTTCTTAATGTACATTTGCCCTTTATATAAAACTCATATTCATATCTGTGGATTTGGTGCCCTAGTTTACCCAGACTAACACAAGGCGGTTCTCAACCTGTGAGTCGCGACCCCTTTGCGGGGTTGAACGACTGTTTTACAGGGGTCACCAGATTCCTAACAGCAGCAAAATGACAGTTATGAAGTAGCAATGACAATAATTTTATGGTTGGGGGGTCACCACACATGAGGAGCTGTATTACAGGTCGTAGCATTAGGAAGGTTGAGAACCACTGCTCTGGAGGTTCACTCACTCGCATTCTTTTCCTGTGCCTGGCTGTGATGTCACAGCATGGAGCAAGCTGTGCGGAAGCTGCCAGTGTGCCAGACATCCTCTCTGCTAGATGCAGGTCACCTGGGAGGTTGGCCAGGAGGTAAGGGCATGGACATTGGCAGCCCTTACCACGTGGGAGTCTAGACCCTTGTTTGATCTGCCCAACATTTCCCCCTGGTATGCCGGCCAATCAGGAATTACTAGATTCCATCTTATTCCCTGGACTTTTATATGTGGACTGAGGGAAAGAGAAGATCTCTTTTTTTCTCTCTCTGTGACTTCTGACGGGAAAGAAACAATCTTGGAGCCATGTCCCCTTTGCCAATCCCTCTGATATAAGGAGGAAATCATCTAGGGTAGGAGTGAATGAAGTCAATGCATGAAAAGAGATGCAGAACCAAGGACATGGAGAGACATGGTTCAGTTCTAGCCCAAAGGTCTTCCCTAAAGCTGACAGACTCCTATCAGGTGTTAATGTTAGGTGCCATCAAGTCAATTCTGGCCCCAAGTGGCCCTGTGCACAACAACATGAAACATTGCCTGGTTCTGCACTAGCCTCACAGTTGTTCCTATGCCTGAGCCCACTGTTGCAGCCGCTCTGCCAATCCATCTCCTTAAGAGCCTTCCTCTTTTCCATTGTCCCTCCAACTTACCAAGCATGATGTCCTTTCCCAAGGACTGGCCTCTCCTGACAATACATCCAATATATGTAAGGCAAAGTCTTGTCATCCTTGCTTCTAAGGAGCACCCTGGCTCTACTTCTTCCAACACAGATCTGTTTGTCCTTTTAGCAATCCTTGGTACTTCCAATATTCTTCTCCAGCCCCACAATTCAAATGAATCAATTCTTCTTTTGTCTTCTTTATTCAATGTACAACTTTCACATGCACCGGAGGCAATTGAATACACCACAGCTTGGATCAGGAGCACCTTAGTCCTCAAAGTAACATCATTGCTTTTCAATACAAGTGCAAAAGATTTATCTAATGCAAATAGTTTTTTTGACTTCTTGACCGCTGCTTCCATGAGCATTGTTTGTGGATCCAAGTAAGACAAAATTGTCCACAACTTCAACCTTTTCTCCATTGATCAGAAATGTTACCTATTGGTCCAGTTGTGAGGGTCTTGGTCATTTTTACATTGAGTCATAATCTATACTGAAGGCTGGAATCCTTGATCTCCATCAGCAAGGGCTTCAAGTCCTCCTCACTTTCAGCAAGCTAGGCTGTGTCATCTGCAGATCACAGGCGGTTAAAAGCCTTTACTATCCAATCTTTACGATCAAATAGGGACTCCTCCCATACCACATCTCATGATTCTCCCAGTTTGATATTCCACTCTTTTTTCTAATTCCTATTTTTTTTCTTTACATGCTAGATGAAATTGAATTTCTCCAACCATAGAATAGTTATTAACTCATATACTTGCTTTAATATGTTCTGGGGGGAGAAAAGAGAACCTAAATTAAAAAATAATTTATGGAGATACATATTAACTCTTAAACAGGACAAAGACAAAGGAAAATCATTTGAAAGGGAGACCGTGTGAAGGAGGCCATAGTGGTGTCCAAGGATTTACAGAAACACAGCCACTTAAATAGGACATGGAAAACAAAGGAAAGTGTCACAAAGTCATGACTGGGGACAGATAACCTCTTCACAGTTGCGAGGGGGAAAAGCACCATGATTGGGATACATACACTATGGCAGAAAGAAAAGCTTACAAGACTGGTTCAGGTCACTCCGACCAAGACAATCCTGGATTGGCTCCAATTTCCCTTAAGGGTAAACCCATGCAAGTCCCCGAGGGATAGGCTGCCCTTTCCTGGGCTGGCTAGCAAAAAGGTCCTAATGCATCCTGCTTGAGGAAAAAGCTTTTCACCTTTTGGGTCAATAATCAGAAGAACTCAATAGCAGCTGAATCTATGTGGAGACTCAAAAATGGACTGAGAGTTCCCACTGTCAACTGCAGACTTTTGCAAACCTAGTGCTCCGAATTTAAGCTCTAATGCAAATATACATATAATGCACAAATACATAATAGATGATTCACAACAGGCTACACAATTAGTTGACATAAAACAAATTTTACCTTCTAAGAGGTCAAGAATTCTAAGATGGATCGCATAGACTTCATATATATCAATGGAAAAGCAACAGCTGGGAGGAAAATAATGATCTTATCTCTGTTCTAGGAATAGAAGAAAAAACGACATGAAAGTTGTGTGGTCTACAGAGAAGAAAAGACTGTTTTAGAAGCTCCTGCTTAGAAAGGTGGGTTTTATGTAGAACATCAAAGTGCAGAGGGATCAGGACAGGAGGACGCCATCAAGAAATGCTCCGTATCTGCAACGGGGCCTCGGTGTTTGTTGTCCTAAAGGGTTTTTAAAAGTTGGTTTACTATGTATGCATTATCTTAACTATTTAGTACTTCACAATGACATCTTACAAGTAAACACTTCTGCATCCCCTCTTTTTCTTGGCTTTCACTATTGGAAACAAATTTAAGAATAAATGACTTCATAACACATTTACCCACCTTATATGTCTATTAACTTATCTTTTTTAAAAATAGCATATTTCTTCACTTCTCTGAATGTGCTCCTATTAAATCCTGCTTGATTTTCTATTGGATATTTTCATGACACATTCTCAATTTGGAAAAACAGAAACAAACCTTAAAAATAATTTGTAATACTTACCTGGCAGGGAAGATACCATGATCACAAAGGTGGTTTTCCCAGGGCGAGGCTTATCCGTTGCACTCTGGATGTGCTGACCCCCGTGATTTCCCCAAATGTGTGAAACTCGACTGCATAATTCGTGGCAGTGAGGGAACTGCGTTCACATTCTCCCCTGAAAAAAAAATTGTATTTATAAATACGAGGGAGCCTTCAAAAATTTATGGTAAAACATCAATACCTTTCAATTCTGTTTTTCCATGAAATGTTTGAAACCTCATATCAACCAGGATATATTTTCATGTAAATTTTTAAGAAAACACAAGAAATTGACTTATATATGATTCTGATGAAAATCTTTGTAAAGTTTACTATAATTTAACAAACTTTTGAATAGCTTATGTTGATGTGGGATTATGCTAAACCTAAAATAATAGGTTGTTGGTCTTTTTTAAAGGCTATCAGAGGATTCTTGTAATTGGAGAAGTACTTTAGTAATAGCTACCATGAAATTATTGTGATACTTGACTATCCTTCAGTTGATTTCTGAGAAAGGAGACCTGGAATCATCAGATTGCCACACTGGCATTTGTTGACCTCAGGGAAACACTGCTTATAGCTAAATTGTGCCAACATAGGGAAATCGGAAAAATGTCTACCCAGAAAAACTGGAGTCAGAAAGCAAAGGTTACGGAGAAAAGAGGAGGTCTTAGTGAGTCTGAGCATAAGGGCAGCATTGGGCTGTAACCAAGAAATGAGCTATGAGGTGATAGATAGTAGGGAGATTAGAAACAAGTGGAATGAAGAATATGCTAACAGTGTGAACAATGAGAAGGGGGAAGACCCTCTTTTCTGTGGTGCCAGGAGGGCAACTGAGAGCTTACAGGAGCCACTCAAAACTTGACACTGTCATAAATCAAATAACTGGGAATGAAAGCATTTCCAGTAGTTTATTAATTCCAGATATCACATGATTTGCTTGATTAATTTGATCCTCCCCTCAAATGGTTGTATCAATTTATATTTGCATCTGGAGTCTATGAGAATTATAGTTGTTCCACAGCCTCAACTACTAGTTGGTCTTGTCTTTTTATGTATTAGCATCATCAATATTAAAGGAAAATAAAGTTTCTCTATCCCATGAGAAAAAAAATGTTGAAAACCAATGTTCTACAATCTGAATGAATCATAAAAGCAAGTTAAGAATAGGCACTGCCATTTAGACTAGTCTTGTGAGAAAAATCACTTAATCTCCTTATGTTAAGCTATTATTATTTGTCTTACTTTGGGCATGCTATCAGGAGAGCCCGATCCCTGGAAAAGGCATCACACTTGGTAAAGTGGAGATTCAGCGGAAAGAAGAGAACCCTCGGCGAGGTGGACTGATATAGGGCCCATAGCAAGGAGCTCAGTTAACTCGACAGCACGGTACCTAACAATAATCATTATCTGTAAAATTAGAATAATAATTCATAGTGTTGATGTGAAGATTGACAAATTTAAGATCTCTGAAGTAAATTGTGTTCCCAATGCTAAGTTATTAAATAAGCATATGATCAATGAGCATTGCTATTATATAAGCATGTAATCAATAAACGTTGCTAGGTGCGTGCTTCCATGATGTCTTAGCTACTTAGTGCTTCTGCAACACCAGGACTGTACTAAGTGGCGATGGAGGGGGATGTATCCAACCACCTCTAGTTTCCATATTGCCATGAGGCAGGGATCACACATGCTTTCACCCATCATCCTTTTTCATCCTGCTCTGTCCGTCACCAACAATTCTTCCCACAGAATTCGACTTCTGTGCTGGGTGTGGTAATTTGTTGCAATGGCCAAACAGAAATCACAGACAATACTCAAAATTAATAGAGTTTATTAGGGAAGTTAGTAGGTTACTATAAGTCAGGATTGGCAAACAGTAAGGATACAACCGATGGTCCACAGCAATACCGCTCCCGAGTCAGCACGTAGATCTTCCTCAGGTTCTCAGCCTCTCAGCCATGGGGTCACTTGGCCTTTGCCTCCATGGACCAGGAAGCCAACCCACCTGTCGCTCTGTCCCACAGTTCCACATTCTATGGCCGGGTGAGGAGAAAGTACCCCATAGCTTGGTGCTGCTCTGCTGAGTCTCTGCATCAGTCTTTGGTGCATCTGATCTCGGTGGCCTCCACCATGTTCAGAGATTGTAGAGAGGCTCTTCCGAATGGTCCTGCAATTTTTCTCTCTGTCCAAATGGCTCTTGTTTACTGAGGAATGGCTTTGATGGAGGTTTATGATAAAGAGAAGGCAAAACAGCTTCCACAAACTGTCAATTTATACTGAGTAGGCCACACCCCAAGTGAAACATCCCTACATTGAACCAGTACTGTGACCAGATTAAGGAGGTCTATTTTCCCTAAAACTGCTTGGCTGTGTCCCAGAAGATCCCTCATGGAGTTGAACATGCTATGTTAGGTCATATCATGGGAGGATCCTGGCCTGCTCAAGTTGACATAAAACCTGATTATCACAGATGTTATAATATATTAAGGGATCAAAGTTTTCCTATAAAACTTGTTTAAAAGGTTATAATTTTAAAACAGTGTGCAGCAATTTCAATAGAGTTACAATTTAGTAGTTTCAGGTTAATGGCATTAAATTATAAAGTCATTAAAAGTAATTTCACAATGTTGAAAAACAATTAAAACTATTTAAAAACTAGAAGTAGGGAAGCAGAATCACAAAATATCAGTCATGTATGTAATCTTGTTTCTGCTTCTTAGAATCAGCTACCTGTTTCTGAAGTTGCTGGCTTCTGATTGCTAGGGAGTTAGAATCTTCAGTCTCAAGCCTCCCACCGATTGACAAATCCAGATAGTTGCTTTAACTTTCTCTAATGATGGCAAATTAATTCAAGGGTCAATTCTTTTTAATTTTGCTGCACAAAGTTTAGTTAAAATAGTTGAAGATGAAACCTTCCAGTGAAGTTCTAAAGAATCATTTATTTGGTATATTTTCCAGTAAACAAAACATTCATGGTTTCTATTGTCTTTAAGTTTTAGTTTTCCATGAACTTTTTGAAATTTCTCATAGTTTCCTAGGTTAACATTAGAGGAAGAGAGTCAGGGTTTTGTTCCCAAACATTTCTTTAACTTGAAAACAATATTTTTAGAGGATTGCATTAATGATTAATAATATTCAGGTTGGACTAAGTTACCATTGGTAGAGGCAAGCAAGGAAGGAACATAGGCCTCCAAATATCTATTTTATAAAGAATGAAATCAGGAGATCTGAAAGGAGATTTTTTTTTAATTTGAAAGAACTAAAGGGGGAATTTTAGTTCGGGTGAAAGCTAAGGATTTGGAAAAATAGTGAGCTCTGAGTTTTTATTGTGCCATTAGTATTTTCTACAAGTCAAGTGGACTGGCCATGGGAAGGCAATGGAATCTCTGGATGGAGATGGAGGAGATTTAGTGTAATTCTTGAATTATTTAACCAGTAAATGGGTTTCTTGATCACTATAAAGAAATGTTGGGGTTATCCCAGTGTGATTTATATTTTGGAGGATGATCTTTTCTACAAAAGAATCATCAACAATGTACAGTCTCTACCCACTTTGAAAATCTAAAAGTCATTATTAAAGTATGTTTATAACCATTCACATTCCTGATCCAGCTGGCAGCATAGTCCCTGCCTGGCCTATCTGCCTATCTGACAAAGGCTGTTCTGCCACCATTCATCCCTCCCATGGAACTCTTCTTTCCCCATAGTCTACTTTTCTGTGAGGTTCAGTAATCCATTTCCATGGCCACACACAGTCACAGATGATGTGGACCATGATGGAGTTTATTAGGGAAGTTAACAGGTTACAATTCGGGTGAAAAATACTTAGGGTACAGTTGTTCAGGGAGGACAGTTTCTTCTCTGTCATGCTTTCTCTCTGGCCCTCAGCTGCTTGGTTTGCCTTTTGTCCTGATCAAACAATGTTACAAAACTCTTTTCGGGCTGCCAATAAATGGCCAAAAGACATACAACTTCACTATAAGCATCAATTTGAAGACATGCAATTCCAGCTCCGTGAGTCACCAAACCTCCAATTAAGTGCCCAGGGGCATGTGTCATGCTCTAGCTTCAGCTTCAGCTGTCACTGTTCCTCTGGGCTCGTGGTTGTCTCCTGGATCAAGGAGGGCTAAGGCACAGGGATGTGAGGGGTCCAAAGGACACACTCCACTCCTGGCTCTTCTCTTTTGATAGTAGTGAAGTATCACCCCCTGCTTCTGAGATGGCTCATTTTATACCCTGCAGGATGTCAATTGTCCCAGCTGAATCATTTAATACAATTAACGTACCCCAAGTACTCTAGTGGAGTCAGGTGCTAGGTACAACAACAGTTATAGTTCAATTCCCTGGGAACTTCCTTGAATGTTGAGCTTGGAAAAAACAGAGATTCTGGATTGGGCTAGGGAAGTAGTTCTTAACAAAGGTGATCCACCTACTTCAACCAACACAAATCTTAGGAGACATTTTTGATAGTAACCACTCAGGAGGGAGTGGAGAGGCAATGTGCTTCAGTCTTTTAATGGGTAGAGATCGGGTATGTAGCTAAACATCCTACAATTCTTGACAACCACCTATCAAAAAATTATTATCCCGTTCAATATGTCAATAGGGTCCAAACTGAGATATTCTGGTCCAGTGCTTGTCTAGTGATTCCAATGTGTAACTAAATTGAGAACCACTGGTCTAGAATCTCCTAGGAAAGGTACGGTGCTGAAAGAATTTTTTTGGCAGGTGGTATGATTTGGAAATAACTTCCCATGTGATACTGTCCCACTAGTCAGGATTACTATCATTGTTTAAAGATTTACAAAGTCACAGAATGTTCAACACTTTTTATGTGTGTGTGTGTTCAATACTTTTACAATGCTAAAATAAACAATGTGTTTTCTTTGGTGTCAGGAGAATTATAATCTCAAAGAGAAAAAGATAGCCACAAAGCTATTTTAATACTGATGAATGATGGCTGGATTGCAGGAGATTTCTATTCTTTATCTTCCAAAATTTCCTATTAACTTGTACTACTTTAGTAAAAATAACATAAGTTATTATTTTAAAATAAGATAGGATGTCAGCTAATTGAGTAAATTAATCACGGGGAAAAAAAGAGACTTATTTAGAATTAATTGAGTTCTTTATTCCTGAAACAGTAAAGCACTGTGGCGTATACTTGTGTTTATACATAGACACTAATCAGGGCCTGATTTTACAATGTCTGAGCTTTTGTAATATAGTAAACACATACTCCATCGGGTAGTTTTCTATGGGCTTTTAGAAAGCAGTATCATGGCAATGAGAAATTATCTGGGAAGAGAATTTCACTTATTCTCCATGAAGCTTGCATGGGTTTGTTGAAGAAAGGTTACATGTTAAGAAGAACAAGTACTGTTTTTCTGAAGAAAGTAAATATCTCTTACTTACTTGATATAAATAGGCATTTATTTATATCAGGTATCACCACCTATCCATCATTTTGTCATACTGTGGTGGCATATGTGTCTCTGTGATGTTGAAAGCTATGCCACTGGTATTTTCAAATGCCAGCAGTCACCCAAAGTGAACAGGTTTCAGTAGAGCTTCCATACTAGGAACAGACTGTCCACTTTATAGGAATCAGTCACAGAAAATCTTATGGATTGCAACACAACACTGTCAGATACTGAGAACCTCTTGCCCAGCAGTAGAACATGGTCAGAGATAGTGCCAGAACATAAGCTGCTCGGGTTGGAAGGCATGCGAAATATGCCTGAGGAAGAGCTGCCTTCTCAAAGAACAGTGGACCAGAAAGGGACCCAGAATCACCATCTATTTAGTACCTCGCTGCCTCCCTCGTAGCATCATGACTGGGTTTGATCTAGGGGACAGGGAATTGAATTTGAAAGAATTGATCCAGGAAGTTCTTCCCTGGCACCAACTCCCATGCTTAGGGCATCCAGAGCTCAATCAAAAGGGAGACCAAACTGTGTGGAGCAACAACCCATGGGTTGCGGCTCACGGTGGAGCTATATTGGCAGAGACTCCTCATACCGGCAGTGTCCAGAGTGCTGTCTCATTGGATAAATTGATGATGTTGCAAGTACAACCACCTTTTACCCCAGGGGGATGATTGACAATGTTATAATTTTCTGTTTATATGGATTTTTGTTTCCTGCCTATAGGTTGCTTGTTATTTTTGTGTTTGTCTTTTGTTGTCTGCTGGTTGATTTGTTGTTGGTGGTGGTGGGGTAGTTGGTCTTAAGGGGGTTTGAATTTGCTATAATACAACTCCAAAGTAACCCTGAGTCATGCATATTCCAGGGGCAAGCAGACGGATTCCGGGCCCTCATGACCTCTAGTCCCAATCCAAGCACAGTTAATTATGATAACATGGCCCTGCTCGACACTCACCCTCAGGTAATGATCACTGAAGATAAGGGTGCTACAGCAAAGTGTGGTGAAGAAAGCAGATGGTGCCTGGCTAGCAATCAGAATAGTGTCTGGGGTCTTAAAGGGTTGTATTCAAACAAGCAGCCATCTAAGCAAGGAGTCAACTAACTCCATATGGAAGAAGCACACCAGCTTGTGTGATTCAAAGATGAAATTACCAAAATTCAAATATGACCACGAGAAAAGTATCAGAGTCCAAATTGTGAATACCCAATTTATAGAAGGCGGTGGAGGACAGTGAGAACCCAAGACCCATCTGCAGAGTATCCGGTCCAATTAAGCCCCTGGCCCAATTAAGCCCCTGGCAGATCCTTTCTAGCCACAGGCAAGGGTCTCAAACAGCTTTACTATCAGGTAGAGGTCATTGTAATTGTGATTATATTGGATTGAACTAGATACTTGCTCAGTTGACTTCCCTCTTCACCCAACCTGAAATTGTTCTAGGAGCAAGTATTTCTTGTTTGCTCCATGACAAAAATTTCCTCCCTGGCCTTTTAAGAATTCATGGTGGTCTTTTCTTTCTTACTCATTATTTGTAGTTTTATCTCCGTATTATTATTTTATCCTTACCATTTTATTTTGGTTTTGATTTTAATTGTTTCTGGTGGGTTTTCCAGTTTGTGAAGCATAGAAGGAGTAGATGCATAGAGATAAGAACTGATGCAAGGGTCTACAGGGGAGGTAGGGAGGGATGGGAGATGGGGAGGGCAAGGGGGTTGGGGGAGCAAACAATGCATGTGGGAGGGGAGAGGGAGCACCAGAACTAATGGTGATTACACAACTCATTTTAAAAGCGATTTAACCATGGCAGAGGGGGTGAGAAAATGTTCTAAAATTGATGTGGTGATGATTGTACAACTCTTCTTGATACGCGTGAAATATTAAGTTGTGTGATATGTGGATTAAGTGTCAATAAAGCTGTTTTTGAAAAAGAAGAGGCACGGGGCATCTTAAAGGCAGTGAAGCTATTCTGACACCATAATGGTGGACACAGGACACTGTGTATCTGTACAGCAGAAAGAGGGAGCTCTACTGTAGACTATGACCCTTGGTTCACAATATGTCACATCCGGAGCTCAGCAATTACGGAGAAACTGTGTGTGTTCACTAATATGTGAGCATTCTGAAATAGATGCTCTGTTGGTTAATATAATAAAACTGTTCCAAACTGAAAAAAGAAAAGAGAAAGTACACTGGACCATCATGACATGGATGGAGTAAAGCCTTCAGGACTTCCAGTTACTGATGGGGCACGAGTCAAAATAAGAAGTAATAACTAAAAACAACTGATAAAAATTAGAATGTGAAATGTACAAAATTTGACTTTTGGAAAATTGTACGTGGTTGAAAATTAAGTGGAATTCATAAAGATTGATGTCCTAGGCATTAGTGAGCTAAAGTGGATGGATATTGGCCATTTTGAATCAGAAAATCATATGGTTTACTATGTTGAGAATGACAGATTCAAGAGAAATATCATCACATTCATTGTCAAAAAGATATTACATGATCTATCTTGGAGTACAATGCTGTTTGTGATAGGATAATTTCTATCTGCAGCCTAGGAAATCCAGTGCACATACTTTTTATTAAAATTTAGGCACTGACTAATAAAGCTAGTGATGAGAAATTGAAGAATTTTACCAATACCTTCAGTCTGAAATCAATGAAACGAAATCAAGATGCATTAATAATTTTAACAGTTGTTTCTGCATATAGCAGTTTTGTTGGCATATAAGTCACTTATTATACAATTCAATAGTTTTGAAGGGTTGTACAATCATCACTACAATCAGTTTTAGACCATTTTCTTCATTCTCATACTCATCATTATTAGCTACCTATTTCCTCCCAAGCTCCCCTGTCATATCTCTAAGAAACCATTAATCCAGTTACTTATCCTGGATTTCATATACAGGAAAACATTTTAAAAAGCCAAACCAAAACAAAATTAACAGCAATAATAAAGTAAAAGAGATAAAAACCTAAATGAAAACGAAAGTAGAAAATATTAAGAGAACAAATTTAAATGGATTATAAAGTAGATCAAATGATAGGCTGCTAAATATTAACCTAACTGCATCTGCAACAGTCCACTTTCCCATGCACTCTGCATGATGGCACGGTTATTCACATCCCTGGCCCATGGTCAGAGAGGATTCATCAGGGGCTTAATCCAGGTGTATTTCCCCTTCACTTTTTTTTCCCTTTAAAAACAGAAACAATTTTAAATGGGTCAAAAGGGAGATCAAATGATAAGATATTAAATAGCCTGAGAAAAAGGCTATTCATATCCCTTAACTATGATCAGAGGGGATACACCAGAGGCTAAATCCATGTGCAGACTCCACAGGTAGAACTGTGGAGCAGCTGGTGGTTTCAAACTGCTGACTTTGTGGATAACAGCCACTACATCATCAGGGCTCCTTAGAGGAAGGAATAGTAGTTGGAAAATAAAGGCCTTGGAAACAAAGCTAAAAGTGGCCCGATAGAATTTGGCAAGACCAGTGGTTTCTTCATTGCAAATGCCTTTTCTTTCAACAACACAAAGGGACGTCTCCAGATGGAATACACAGAAATCAAATTAACTACATCTGTGGGTAGAGATGATGGAGAAACTCAATATCAGCAGCAGAAAGTGGGCCAGGGCTGACTGTGGAACACACCCTCAACTATTTATATGTAAGGTTAGATTGAAGCTGAAGAAAATTAAAACAACTCTCTGAGAGCCAAAATATGACCTGGAGTATATACCACCTGGATTTTGAGAATATCTCAAGAACTGATCTGATGCATTTAGCACTAATGATGAAAAGACCTGATGAGCTGTGAGGTAACATTAAAAACAGCATTCATGAGGAAAGGCCATTAAAAAGGCAGAAAAGAAAAAGATCCAAGTGGATGTTAGAAGAGACTGAAACTTGCTCTTCATTGTAGAGGAGCTAAGGCAAAGAAAGAAGTGATGAATTCAAAGAGCTGAGCAGAAAATTTCAAAGGGCAGCTTGAGAAGACAAAGTAAAATATTATAATGATGAAATGTGCAAAGATTTAGCGTTAGAAAACCAAAAAAGGAAGAACACGTTCAGCATATCCTACACGGAAAGAACTGTCTAAAAAATAGAAGTCTCAAGTTGCGATACTGAAAGATTCACTGAGCAAAATAGTGGAAGTTGAGGGAAGTATCAAAAGAAGATGGGAAAGGTATACAGTGACACTGTACCAAAAAGTACTCGTTGGCAAGTCAATCATTTCATGATGTAGCGTAGGGCTACATGGTATTGAAGGAAGAC
>NW_022111321.1:2599638-2619047 GCF_000313985.2 Echinops telfairi | reverse complement strand
TGATCCTGGTGGAAAACATTGAAAATCCCATGGACTACCAAAAGAACAAACATATCTGTCTTGGAAGAAGTACAGCCAGAGTGCTCCTTAGAAGCAAGAGTGGCGAGACTTTGTCTCACGTACTTTGGTCGTGCCTTTAGGAGAGACCAGTCCGCGGAAAAGGACATTATGCTTGGGCAAGAAGAGGGGCAGCAAGAAAGAGGAAGATTCCCAACAAGATACATCGTCACAGTGGCTGCAACAATGGGCTCAAACATAAGGACAATTGGGAAGATGACGCAGGACCTGGCAGTATTTCCTTCTGTTGTTCATCATGTTGCAGTGAGGTGGAACCAACTGGATGGCAACTAACAACAACAACCACAAACCAGGTTTGTAGAAGTGCTTGAAATATAGGGACAGAGAGCAGAGATGAACACTTGACATGTGAAGTTTGTAAAATAGCATTTTTGAGCCTGATTTAATCTTTACCTGGGGTACAAAGCATACCTCTGTGATTGTGAAGTTAAAAACGGACAACAGCACAAAAACCTCATCTTCCAAGAAGAGATTCTGATGTGTTGAGTTAATTGAAAATAGCAAACTAACAGTCAAACTAAACCCTTATTAAAATAATAATAAAACCTGCTGGCTATTTTTAAAAAGGATCATTGTTTTAGAGGAATTTTAGACACAGAGTAGGAGCTATAGGGGACATTGGACTACTTGCATCAGGGCACTTGTTCACTTCCTTTAAGCTCTGCTCAATTGATATTTTCTCCCAAGAAGTTTCCTCTGATTCTGTCAGCACCAAATAATTTCACTCTTCTCTTGTATGTAAGTCATTGTTTGATCATCAAACTGCACAACATAGGAACTGTTAGAAGATTATAATTTTTAAGCATACAATGCCCTCCCCAGTAAGTTGTAAGTTCATGGAAGCATGACGTTCCATTGTTCATTTGTCCCCTACTAGGCTCAGCCTGATACCTTGATGTCCTTGGTCCTCAAAAACTGTTTGTTGAATGTGATTGCTTTGCTTTCTTTCCCTAGCTCTAGAATGAAAAATAGTATGAAGCAATCTGTTTCATTCTGGGTCTGATGGTAAGAAGTAACCACTACACATTTTTCTGTAAACCTTACCATTAGATGCAATTCCAGTGGGCAACCTCTGAAACCAAAGCAGGAAAGGACATCATGCTTCATTGTTGTTAGAAATCCACAAACACTTCAGTTTCAAATACTTTCCACTGCCCGCTTCTTTTTCCTCCCCATCAAATGAAGTCGTTTCATGTTTTAGCTCTAAAAGAGATTAAGCACATTCACTTTAATTATGCAACCGACTGGCAAGAGCAATCTAAATGTGAAACACTCTGTTGGTTGTATTTCACAGTTGCCATTGGAAACAGGCAAGTTTGGAACGCCGCAAAGTCAGATCTGAGCCTTGGCATTCTCGTGCCTCAGAGGGAAGACCTTTCCTGGGTCTGTTCATTCTTTCTTTTACTCTTGGTAGGCATGGTGCATGCGTGCCCATTTTGGCTCTACAAATCTCTGAAAATGGTGGCGTCCAGGGAGGAATACTGCAGATGTTACAAATGGAGAAAAGCTCTAAAAGTTAAACAAACAAACAAATAAGCAAATAACAAACAAAGCTCAACTTACCTTGGAGTCTGAGGCTTGATATTTTTGGTACATCAAACTGTAAATTGATTTGATTTATTTGATGTTGAGAGATACCAATGGTCAGTCAAGGCATTGAAAAACAAAAATCCCAATTTCATATATCTTTAACAATTTCTCATGCTAACATTTCAACTTAATAAATTATAGTTGTCAGTCACAAGATTTCTTGCTCACTCCTGGGAATATGTTATGTTCAGGTACAGAGGAGGTTGTACAATTATGTAATAGGATTCTGGGATGGTGGCACTGCCTGACTACTGAGATCATTCATGAGCATAGAACTCAATTCCTTAATTTTATTCCTAAACACTTGAGGTTAAAAGATGAAACAGTGTATTTCCTTTCTAAAAATAGTTTGGGTGCTTGTTTTGAATTATAGGCTGGGTTTGCATGACAGCTCCCAAACAGTTTGGAAGTGGAAAAATGGTCCTCAGTGGGGAACATTAAGATGCAAATAAATGGTTTCCCTGAAATGAGAGCACGCAGCCATTGAAGACAGCCAACTTGACCAGATAGCCAGTTCAACAAGTTTCTTATTTCCTTCTACTCTCTATTATCTGATTGGAAAGTCTTTGCAGCCGATTGCCAGGCACAGCAAGCCCCTGCACATAGCTCTGTGTAACAGGAACTGAGCGCTGGGTTAACCTCCCTGTCAACTCTGAGCACCCAAGCGTTCACCTGAGCAGCCTGGACTATTTTCTTGAGCTTCCATCTCACAGCAGGCCTTCGCTCATGTGTACGCTGGGAGAAGTGAGATCCTCTCAGGCCTTTTCTTCTGGCCTGAACTGCTGAGTTCCCAGCATGCCCCGAAGCAGAGCCCACCCAAGGGATTACTGGAATAGATTTTCTAATTTGTACAAATCTTGAAATCATTATAAATTATGTAGTTTCTACACTCTATTTCATGTCAACCTTGTACTGTTAGTCTCCACCCCAGACCTCCCAGCTGGAATCCTCGTGCTTCCAGCTCTAACTAAGTGTGTTGTTAGGTGCCATGAAGCCGGCTTAGTTCATAGCAGCTCAATGGACAACAGATTGAAACCTTTGTCCCGGCCTGCTCCATCCTAACCATCTTTGCTATTTTTGAGTCCACTGTTCCAGCCATTGTGTCAATCCATCTCATTGAAGGACTTCTTTTTTGCTGAGCCTCTACTTTACCAAGCATGATGTTCTTTTCCGGGCACTAGTCTCGCCTAATGTAACCCAAAGTACGTGAGACTAAGAACCACCATCCTCAAGGAGCATTTTGACTGCACTTCCTCTAAGACAGAGTTGTTTATTCTCCTGTCAATCCCTGGTATTTGAAGTACTCTTTGCCAACACCGTCATTCCAGTGTATCAGTTCTTCTTAGGTCTTCCTTATTCATTGTCTGGCTTTCTCATGTGTATAAGATGAAGGAATGACAGCACCATGGCATGGACCAGGCATGCCCAAGCCATCCAAGGGACATCCTTGCTCTGGACCACATTAAAGAGGCCTTGAGCAGCAGATTTGCTGTCGCAATATGCTGTTTGATTTGTTGCTTGCTGCTTTCATAAGCATCGATTGTGAAGTCAAGCAAGATGAAATCCTAGACAGCTGTAATATTTTCTCCATTTAGCACACATATTACCTGTTGGTCCAGTTGTGAGGATATGGGTTTTCTTTTGATTGTCAGTTAATTGACATATAATTCCAATACCATACATTTCAATGGCTTCAACATATTAAAGGGTTGTGCAATCATCGCCACAGTTTTAGAATCTTTTCTTCATTCTTGTACTCATTATTATTTGCTCTCCACATCCTGCTAACTGCCTGTGTCAAAACCCCAAGAAATTGCTAATCCAGTTACTGACTCTATAGATTGACCTGTGATGGATTTCATATAAAGAAAAACATACAGCCTAAGCCCTGGTGAATAAAACAAAGACCTAAATCCAAAACAAAGTAGAAAAATAATAAAAATTAGAACAAAATTTTAATGGGTCAGAGAACAAATGATAAGGTATTAAATTTTAATCTATTTAGCCTTAATCCACTTTACTCTGTTGGAAGGGTCACAAGGAAGGGATGAGTCAACCAGGGCGCAGTATAGCATGGATGAAAAACACAATGTTCCTCTGGTTCCTTGAGGCTTCTTCACCCCCCATGTTCCTCTGGTTCCTTGAGGCTTCTTCACCCCCCACTATCATGACTCTCATCCTGCTCTTCGCTGCTGGATAGACCAGAGCATGTACACAGATAAAGATAAGAGATTAGAGCTCACGGCACACCATTGGCTCAACGAGTTCTTTTTGGTACCGTGGCTTGGTGTATTCTTTCCAGCTAGATAAGGTAAATGGACCTTGGTGGCTGTAGGAATGTTGAGTAGAGGATAGGTGGGAGAGTATAAAGGCATTTCCATTGGGCTAGTAATGTCCTGAATATGGGCCACGAATGAGAGGATTTTGGAATTGCAGAATTATGTGGTTAGTGTGGTCATTGTGAGTTTGAGATAGTTAGTGCAAAATGTAAGGTGGGCATTTGGACATTTAGGACTCAAGTTCAGGAGAGTGGTTTACATGGAATTAAAATTTTGTGAACAATTGGTGGTTAATTACAGCCATAGAATGAATGATTTCTCTCAAAGTTGGGGTATCGACTGAGAAGTGATTGGACATAGACTGAAGACTTTAATATTCCAACATTTAATCATCACATATATAAAAAAGGAAAAATTATCAAAGATACTGAGAAGAGTTCTCAGACAAATAGGGAGAAAACTAGTATAGAATAGTGTACTAGATAGTCTGTGTTTTTCCATCCCTCTTTATTTTTTATTTTTGGGGGGCTCTTATAACTTTTATAACGATCCATACATCAATTGTGTCAAGCATATCTGTATCTATGTTGCCACCACTATTTTCTAAATATTTAGTTTCTATTTAAGTCCTTGGTATCAGCTTTTCCACCCCTCGTCATGGGAATCTGTGCTTTGGAAAACTAGTCTCTATGAATGGTACCTCTACGAACAACTTGCCTCTGGCTTGATGCTGAGCTCTGCCAGCGAGAAGAGAGAGGTCAGGGTGTGCATGTTCTGACTTTCCTTTCTGTTTTACTCTAGTTTGAAAGCAGCAACATTCTTCCAAAGCCTACAGTGAATTAAAGCATCAATGAAATAACTAAACTAAAACTAAAGAGAGAGTATATAGATGAATTTCAGGAGATATTGTGTGTAGCCTAAAGTAATACAGCTTCTATTAAACCACACCATGGCAGATTGGGATACCAGTTCTTCCTTTACAAAACATGTCAATATTTGTCTATATTTCCTTTATTTTTCCCTTTTTTTGCATATTCTATATTCTCTTCAATTCACTCTAGCGTCCTTACCAACATTTTGCACAAAGGCGAGACGAGTTATAGGAAAGTAGTTGGAGGTGAATACGGGCTCAAGAGAGTCTACAAATATCCTATGTCCGGAAATGATCAGCACATGGTGATTAGGGTTAGTTTCATTGCTATAGGTCTAGTATCCAGTGTGTAAGGGAGAGTCTTGTACATGCAAGGGGCTTCAAAGAGTTAATGGAAAAATTCCTTTGCCTTTCCATTTAATTTTTCCACAAACTTTTAAAAACTCCTTATAGATCATGAAAGGTGTTACTGTTCTCTCATTCCAACTCTGATGGCCTGATCGGTATGGTTAATTTCCTGCTTCTTCTCTTATTGGCCTCTCTTGGTCAAAATATTTCGTGAGTTTATGCAGTTCTATAATATCTATACCAGTGGCTGGAAGATTCTGCACTTGTAATGCTACAGGAAGTAATTAATTGAGAATGACTAAACCTATATTTTCAAATTAGAACTGCAAACATTTTGTAGAGTTAATAATGTGGTATACACAGGCTAAGGAGCCCTGGTGGCACCACAGGTAAGTACTCGGTTGCTAAGGTTGACTCTTTGAGCCATCTGGTGGCTGTACTAGGAAAACCTGTAGAGCCATTCCCTGTCATATGGGGACACCATTAATTGACCTGTACAGCACCAAACCAAACAACTGTACCAGCAACAAAGCTGAGATTACGATTCAAACCCTCTTCAATAAGTTACTGGTGACAGTTTTTAAGCAAATGAAGTCACACTTATCTCTCATATAGTTTTCTTTGGGATTTTTTTGGGTCTGTGTTATTCCTTTATTTATTTATTTGTCTGTGTTATTCTGGCACATGTCTTTACCCCATGTTTTTCTGTGCAAGAAAAACTATCTCCTTGAATCTGTACAGTAATGAGCTACAACTGAAGTACTAAAAAATACATGTAGTTGCTCTGAGTTCACCATATTCAGAAAGACTAAGAAGATGAGTTCTATCGAATGCTTTAAAGAAGCTGGGTTCTATCCAATGCTTTCTGTTTATGCAAGTTCTTCCCTGGGAATAGCTTCTCTTTCCACATGTAGCACTTGCAGCAGCTTCTGGCTTCTTTCCGAGCACTCCGTCTCTTGCCTTAGTGTGCTACCTGCGTGTCGCTGTGTGAGCAGTTCTATTGCACTGGTTGTGTGATGGGAATGTGATTCTCTGTTTGAATCTGAACTGAAGAAGATTTCCCATTGGGTGGAAATGGTAATTCCATGATAATCCCTGTCTAATTCTGTTAAGCATTCTTTATGCTGACGATCAGGTATCAATTATCTAACCACTTTATAATCAATGTAATGTGACTTATTAATATGTAAAATTTTGATTTATACAAAGGAGTTTACAAAGTAAGAGTGCAGATATGGAGTTTAAAACTTGGTTGAAAACTCAAAATCCTATGAAATATATTTTCAATTTCTTGATTTCCCCAGGAATTTATGTGGTTGTTTAAGATGTTACTTCTTTTTCAAGGAAATCTTTTATTTCAGTCCTCCTTGCCTTTGTAAAAATGAACTCTTTAATAAAATATTTCTTTCTTGCCTGCCAATGTGACCTTACTTATGGAATGCTTTCCTCCTGCAGAGGATCACTGTCATATCTCTGCCATGCAGAAGATATCTTGCTCCTCTGTCATTTTACTAGACTATACATATATTTTTACTTATTTCATCTGACTCCTAAACTTCTTACAGAAGAAGTATATATCTTTTCAACGCATGGGTTAAAAATGCTAACATTTTTTAACAAGAAATAAAACTACTATTTCCTCAACAGAGGAGGATGGGGTGGGGGAGACCTTGTAACCCTTACTGACTCCAGCTGAAGACAGCAGAGCAGCTGCCAGTCATTGTTGGTGAGGGAAGGTGGTGAAGACGAGGACAGAGTGGGTCAGAAGCATCTACAAGGAAGATCTTCTTCCTCACTGCCCTTCTACTTTACCAAGCACGATGCCCCTTTCCAGGGACTGGTCTCTCCTGATACGATGTCTAAAGTACTTGGGAGACCAAATCTCAACATCCTTGTTTCTAGGGGTTGTCTACGGTGGAGCCCCGGTGTTGCGTAGGTAGGAACCCTGGTGGCATAGTAGTTACGAGTTGAGCTGCAAATCTGCAAGGTCAGCAGTTTGGAATCACCAGCGGCTCCGTGGGAGAAAGATGGAGCTTTGGACTCCCCAAAACAGTTGCCGTCTCAGAAATTCACAGGCGCAGATCAACCCTGTCCAGTAGGGTCGCTATGAGTCAGTATTGACTCGCTGTCAGTGAGTTTGGTTTTATGTCAGCTGTACGTCTTAGATCTTTTGGTAGTCCATGCTCCTTTCAATTCTTCACCAGCACCTTAATCCAAAAGCATCAACTGTTCAGTGTTCCTTTTCCAACTTTCATATATGAGGCAATTGGACCTTGTCTTGTGTCGGGTGTACCTTAGGTCTCAAAATAACACCCTTCTTCTTCAACACTTTACATATGATTTATGCAACAGATTTATTCAATGCAATATTTGTTTGATTTCTTAACTTCTGCTTTCATGAGCATTGATTATGGATCCAAGCAATATGAAATTCTTAAAAACTTCAATCTTTATTTGCTTATCATAATATTACCTATTAATTTAATTGTGAATAGTTTTCTTTGCCCTGAGTTGTAATCCATATTCAAGGCTGCAGTTCTTGATCTTCATCAGCAAATGTTTTAAGTCTTCTTCAATTTCAGCAAGTAAGCTTATGTCATGTGCATACTGCAAGTTATTAATAAGCCTTCCCTCTTATCCTGATTCCACATTCTTCTTCAAATTGACCAGCTTTTCTGATTATCTGCTCAACATACAAATTGAGTACGTATGAGGAGTGGACACAACCCTGATTCACACTTTCCCTGATTTTAGACAATGCAGTATTGTTATGTTAGAATGACTGCCTATTAGTCCGTGCAGACATTCTACATGAGCACAATGAAGTGATCTGGCATTCCCAATCTTCTATCTCAAGGCTACCCATAGTTTGTTATGATCCATACATTTGAATGCCTTTGCATAGTTAATAAAACACAAGTAAATATCTTTCTGGTACTCTCTGCTTTCAGCCAAGATCCACTGAAATCAGCAATAATATTACTTATTCGACTTCCTGTTCTGGATCCAACTTGAATCTGTGAATACCGGGTTAGGTGAGTGAGTGCCTCCAGTGCTTCGTCAGCCTGTTGAAATACTACAATTGGCATTCTGTCAATTCCTGGAAACTTGTTTTTGGCTAAGGACTTCAGAGCAGCTTAAGCTTCTTCATTCAGCACCGTCAGTGTTTGATCTTATGCTACCTCTTGCAGTAGTTGAATATTAACTAATTCTCTTTTGTACAATGACTCTGTGTATTCCTTACATCATCTTTTGATGCCTCCTTCATAATTCAATAATTTGCCCATCCAATGTCTTAGGATTGCAACTCGAGGCTTGAATTTTTTTCTTCAGTTATTTTTTCCCCAGCTTAAGATAGGCTGAACGTGTTCTTCCTTTTTGTTTTTCTAACTCTAGGTCTTTGCACATTTCATTGTAATACTCCACTTCGTCTTCTTAAGCTGACCATTGAAATGTTCTGTCCAGCTCTTTTACTTCATCGTTTAGTTACTCTATGATCAAGATCTAGTTTCAAAGTCTCTCCTGACAGTCACTGTGAGCTCAACTCCCCATTTCCTATCTTTTTAACCCCCTTTTGATTTATGCATGACATCCTGTAGCTTGTCCTATTAGTGTTCAATGAGCCAAATATGTTCTTGAGAGGTTTTCAAAATTCAAGGGGTATGTACTGTAAGCCATATTTGACTCTTAAAAAGTTTTATTTTCATTTTGACTCTTTTAGACTTGTTTTAATTTCCTCACCTTCAACTTGAGCTTACATATGAGCATTTGATAGTTTGTTCCACAGCCAGCTCCTAACCCTATTTTGGCTACTGATATTTAGTTTTTCCAGTGTTTTTTTTTTCTGACAGAGGAAGTCAACTTGTATGTATTTCATCTGGAGAAATCTGCATAATCAGTATTTGAAAAATTATTGGGGTTAAAGAAGTCATGGATCTTACTGAATCCTCTTATGTAATCTCCATTTTCTTTTCTATTACCAAAGCCATGTTTTCCAACATACTGTTCCTTCTTCTTTGTTTCTTACTTTAACATCCCAACTCCAAACTGATTGCCATGAGCTCAATTCTGACTCCAGGAGACCACGTAGAGACAAGTAGAACTGCCCCTCTGGGTAGTTGAGACTTTACACCTTTACACCTTTAGACAGTCTCATCTTTCTCCTGAACAGTGGCTTGTGGGTTCAAACCGCTGATCTTGTGGTTAACAGCTCAATGTCTAACTCAACAAACTGCCAGAGCCTTTATTTTTGCATTTACTGTGGAGTCCTCTGCTGAACAATGAATGCATTGTAAGCAATTCAAATGAAGCCAGACAGTCATATGGTATACTATGGTGACAATGATAAATTCAAGAGGAATAGCTTGTATTCGTGGTCAAACTGAACATTTCAAGAGATACCTTGAAGTACAATGCTGAAATAACATAATACCTGTACCCACACAGGAAATCCAATTAAGATAACTATTATTCATATTTATGTTCCAACCACTTTGAAAGGACCAAGTCTAATGATTAATGCCTCTTGATTGCATATTTGATCAATTTCAGATTGAAGACGTTGGGAGACTCTTCAAGTTTTTATCATCAGCTTTAGTGGTTGGAACATACATTTGAATAATAGTTATATTAATTGGATTTCCTTGTGTGGTATAGGTATTATGTTATTTCAGCATTGTACTTCATTGTCACCGTAGTATACTCTATGACTGTCTGCTTCAAAGTAGTCAACACCCGAGAGGGAAAAGGCATTCCTGACTACAGTCCTCCAGAGGAGGAAGATAAAGCGAAAGTCTCGTCTTGCTTTCTGCAAGGGACAAGGGGACAAAAGCTTCACCTATGTCTGGATACTAATGGTGACTTACTGGTTCATTTGAATCGCTTACTATTAATTAATTGTTCAGCAGAGGACTCCATGGTAAATGCTTGTGTGAATAAATGTGGAATAATTAAGAAGAAACACAGCCTGTCTTCTGCAAAAGTAATTCTAAAGAAGAGCAGAGGTTAGAAGTCACAGAACACATTCTTTTTATTTTAAAATTTTAATTGTTTTATTGACATATATCCACATATACAATAGTGCAATCATATTAATAAGAGTTGTGTAATCATCTCACATTCAACTTTAGAATATTTACTTCCCCCCTGTACCAATTGTCATCAGTTCCCCACCTCCCCCAAAGAAACCATCAACGCGGTCATTGTCTCTCTAGCTCTTCTCTTCTTGGATTCATATACAGCAAAACAAAGAAAATGGAATACAGAAAACAAAGCACACCGCACTCTACATGATAGCCAGGCTATTCAATGCCTGGTTTATGGTCAGAGGATAGTTCCTGAAGGATTAATCCATGTTTAGTCCCTGCAAATGGATTTGGGGCTCCTACTGTCACCCATAGCCTTCCAGTAACAGGGCAAAGAACACTATTATTATATGGTGGCAGGAGGTGAAATACTTTTTGCATATCTATGAGTATTGAAAATTATTAAACTATTGGCTAGGTGTGTATATTTTTGTATTTACTCCATTATTAAAATGTTTCAAGTAAGCATAAAATTACTTAAACATTTTGAACTATTATGCTTTATTAAATTTCAGTAGTCTCTTCCATTTTTTTCATTTTGTTATTGCACTTATTTTGTATACAATGTATCAAAGCTTACTTTAGTAAACCTACTCTTTACTCACCAACTATCTTCTTTATCATTTGCAGTTATGAAAAGAGTAAAAGTGAATATCCTAATAGTCTGTTAGGTGCATTAATGATGTATATTTGGCCATAATGAATGCCCACATTTAAAGTGACAAAAATGATGACTATGATGGTTAAGATTGTTGTTCAATTTGCCTGGGCCATCATTATCAGTGGTTTGGCAGTTATGTAATAATGTAGTCATTTTTCATTTTTTTATTTGATGTGGTTATCCTCCATTTTCACATTAATGCTGATATTCACATAATGATGTAGCCTTTACAACCTAACTATGTGACAAGTGATAATTGGGTGCACCTTGAAATTGTGTGCTTAGAACTAAGTATATTTGTATATTTAGATTTAACCACAACTAGTTATGGAATTACTCTCTGAAAAAAGATAACATGAAGCCAAATCCAGGTATGTTATAGGTATTAGTGTTAATTTGTTAATGTCTTTACATATTTATGCTCTTACAGTATGACAACATTTCTCAACTGGAAGATTTTAAACTCAACATTTTTCAAACCCAGTTTTTTAAAATAACTCCTTTTCTCCATCTCCAAGCTCCCAAATCAAAATTATCAAAATCTCCATCCCCAAACCCCCAAATCAAAATTCTCCATCCCCAAACCCAAAAATCAAAAATTATTTCTTCCCAGTCACACAGATTTACTAGAAATGTGTGTTTATTTCCCTCCCAAGGCATCCTTTAGAAATGTATTTTACATTAAATCAAAGAGTTTTAAAAATTACTTTTACTTTTCAAATTTTGAAATAGTTTTGAAGACACATGATTCCAACTCATACCAACCCTACAGAATAAGGTAGAACTGCCTCTGTGGGTTTCTGAGACGGCAGCTCTTTATAGAATAGAAAGGCTCACATTTCTCTCAGGAAGCAGCTGGTGGTTTCCAACTGCAGACTTTCTCACAAGGGTAGAGTCCTGTGACCACCACGCTAATGACATACAACTATTCTATTCTCACGGAGCTCTTCCTGGTGTTACCTTTGTACAGTTACACCAAGTACTCCCCCCACCACTCACCTTCATCCTTAAGCCCAACACTAATCACTTCTCTATCTCTAATTTTGTCATTTTTGAACTGTTATAAATGGAATCAGAGAAGATCTAACCCATTGAGGCTGGATTTTCACTTAGCATAATTCTTTGAGACCCACCCAAGTTGCTACATGTATCAATACTTGGTTCCTTTTTATTATTGAACCGCTTCCATGGTATGGATCTCCCATGGTTGGTATAACCAGACACCTAGTGAGGGATGCTTAGGATAGTTCCAGGTTTTGTTCTGTTACAAATAAAGCTACTGTGAACAAGTATGTGAAAAACAAACAAATAGCCAATACTGGTCCATTTCAGCTCACTATTGCCTAGGATATCAATCTTTATGGATTCCATTTTATTTTTGATGACATTCCATTTTCCTAGATTCATACTCCATACATTCTCAGTTCTAATTATTAATAGATGCTTAAAGCTGTGTCTTCTTGTTTAGAGTTGTGCCCCACCAGCAGATGAAGATCCTGAAATCTTTATTTCACCCTCATCATTATGACTGACTTTACTTTGAGAAGTCAGCTCTTCCTCTGTCCTATTGTGAGTGCTTCCAACCTGAAGGTTTCATCTGTGGCTCGATGACCATATTCTGATGCTACCTTCAGGAATCCGTAGATGACAATGCTCTGCTACTGTTCATAAGGGTTTCAGTAGATAATTTCTCCAAATCGATCACCTGATTCCTTATTTGCAGTCTTTATCTTCATCAAGAAGATGGGCAGAAACCTGGTCACTTGAGGTGACCCTGATGGGATTTTCAATACCAGTAGCATAGCTTCTAGCCTCAGAGGAACATGCAAAGCCATTACAATATGACAGATTGAGGAACAAATGGTACATAGTAAGTGTGAATCGCAGGCTTCAAAGTAAGATTTGCCAGAAGTAATTCATTAAAAATTCCTCTTAAATCAACTTAAACCCATCAAACCATGAAGACCACCATTACTAGATTGCTATGCAGATTTAGTGGGCAATTTAAAAGTTAGACAGCACATCATTTATCCAGTAAATGAGTTCTCCAGTTACTTAGGATTCTTAATATGCAATGTTATTGTTAGAAACTCAACAAAGTTTCTGACTGATATTTACCTAACTAACTAAGATATTTACCTAGCTAAATAAGATCATCACAAGATCAGTAAATTTTGGTTACAAGATCTTTTCAGTTTTGAAAACAAGATAGTCCACCAATCTTGAAAACTCTAACCAAACTCACTGCCATCAAATGGAAACTGACTCATAGCAACCTTACAGGCCAAGGTAGAATTGCCCCTGTGCATTTCTGAGACAGTAACTCTCTACAGGAGTAAAAAGCCCTCCCTTTCTCCTGCAGAGCAGCTGGTGGTTTGGAACTGGCAACCTTGTGGAACACAACCCAATGCATAACCACTGTGCAACCAGGGCTCCTTCAATCTTGACAGCAAGTTATATTTATTAGCTCCGATTGTTTTCTAGGAGGAAAAAAAAAACTTCAAGTGAAGGTTAGTGAATAATGAAACCAATCTCTGGTTTCATTGGACCTGGCCACTTAGTTAAGGAGCCCTGGAGGCACAGGGTGTTAAGTATTAGGAGGCTGCTGACCAAAAGTTTATGGTTCAAACCCAATAGCCACTCCAGCATTGGCGGTATAGGGGTGAGCATAGCTGCCTTCCAATAGTAAGTCCCTTGGAGGAAGCTTAGATAGTCTGCTTTGGTAAAAATGTACTGTCTCAGCAACCCTATGGGACAGATTTACTCGGTCTTATTGGGTTGTTGGTTCAGAATATACTCACAGTAGCAATGTTTGGTGTGAGTCACTTAATTACTTGTTTGTTTTTTTAATTTGTTTTTTAAACTTAATTACTTATAAAGGTTAGTTTATAGCACAGTTAAAAATTGTTTGCTACAGTACATACATTTCTTTCTTTTTTTTTTTTTAAGATTTAATGTTTTATTTTGGGAGGAGAAAAAAACAAAACAACACCTGAAAATTTCTATAATGATTGTTCTAGAGCCATATAAACAAACTATGAAGAACAGCATGAGATGAATCGGTGATGAAAGAGTGGGACATTGGTATGAGCCAGGATGGTCCCCGGTTCATTGCAGGCCTCAATCACAACTTGGTCAGCGGCAGAACCGGAAGGAGCAGCATGTACGCCACACCACACCACGCCTTTTAGCTCGGTCTACATGATCCCCGAAAGGAAAGAAGGCATCAGAACGGATAGAAACTTCACCAAGTGTGTCCACCTGCTGCTTCTTCTCTGCCTCGGTTAATGGTTCGGGGACTTCCACAAACAGCGCCTTCCACTTTCTCAGATCTTCATCCTTGCCAATGGTCCCAGTAACATATTGATCAATGGCATTAGCGATTTCTGTCCTCTTCACTCCGGTTTTAAACTTCATCGAAAGCACTCATGCCACCAATAGTCTGCTTTATCCCCTGCAAGGCCGTGCAGCAAATTCGAGACTGCTGCCCTGCGTCAATGCTGCTACCCCGCCCATTCTTGGCATAGCACACAGAGTTAGATTGCGTGTACTTGACTGCCATGGTGGCGGCCATGAGGTCCCTGAGAGCAGACTCCGGCAAGTCTTTCTTCTGGGGAACAACCTTGCTAAATACTGACCCCTCGATAACGCTGTTATTTCTCTTCTGGTTTAAACGCAGACCAAAGAGAGTTCAAACTTCGTTTTCATCTGGTTTGTACGAAGGGTCCATCTGAAGCACACAGTAGTTTACATTTTTCTTTTTAGAATGAGTTTTCAAGGCTGCTTCTTCATACCTGGGAGCAACAGTGCCATCAGACACCTCTCTGGGGATGATTTTGGCAGGAGGGAGTCACAAACACCAGACCGTGCAATAAAATCACCAAATGGAGCCATCCTAGCAGCCCCTCTTGCCCTGGCGTGTGCGGTAACAATGGGCGTGAGGGTGGGGTAGAGATCATAGACCACGCACACTTTAGCCGCATCTTCACGGAGTGGACATCCAACAGCAGTGCCCGCAGGACTGGCGTGTTTGAAAGAGACAGCGGGGCGAGGGGAGGCTTGAAGCGTCTTTGAGTTCCTTTACCAGCTGCCAGGCATTGAAAGCATCTCACAAGTGTATATACATCCAGGCCTCCACTTACAAGTGTGGGGGGAAGCCTGGGCTGCAGTGTGTGCAACTGAGCAGGTGTTTGACGAGGGTTCAGCCCGTACCTCAAGGGCACCTGAGATGCTCCTTGACTGTACAGCCCCCTGAAGTCACCTGCAATGGTCGCAACATCCCGCGCAGTGTGAGCGAACGCCTTCAAAGCTAGCTGGCGTCTAGTCTCAAGGACGTGTCTTTACTGTCAGATCTCTGCCGCCCCACAGTCCTCCAGGTCACACACGATGGTCACGCGCGTGGTTTTTGGCTGCTGCTCTCTGTAAGGTGATGCCACCCACCAATGTCAATTTGCTCCACAGCTGTCTCCACAGTCACATCTGGAGAAGCCACCGTTTTCACGAACGGATAGAGATTGCAGACGACAACTCTTAGGAGACTGAAATCAAGTCTGGCCATGTCCTCATGAACCTCCGGGAGATGACGAGTCCGGATTCCTGCGTGGACTGCGGGATGCAGGGTTTCCCCACGGCCCCCTAACATTTCCGGAAAACCCTGGCTGCTGGGGACGTCTCTTATGGCTTGGCTGGCATCTCGCATCTAGCATCTCACATCTGGCATCTAGCAGTCCCTTCGGAAGCACCCAGATCCAAGCCAATACAAATTAAGTTCCTGGAAGACTCCACGAGCCCAGTTTTGTCTGAGGCACGAAATAAGCCGAGCTGCCTGGGAGGCCTGGCTGCAGACTGGAGGGTCTGGGCCAGCAGGGACATCACGAGTGCAGGGAGACATGTGGCCCTGTAGGTCATGCTCCGGAAGGCAGGGTCAGTGCATAGATTTTTAACAACCTCTAACAAGCTGACCTTCAGTATCACACTTGTGGGTAGGGCAATTCTTTGTTTTTACAATGCAAAACTTAATACATTTGCTCATATGCCTAAGCTTTTCCCATTGGGAGAAGCGGGTGTGCCATAGAGTATCTGTACTTACTGTGAGTGTCGCCTCTCCAGTAGGCAGGGTCTCAGATTTTACTGTTCATAGCTCTATGGTTCAAGCATCACTAGACTGTTGAAATTCAAGCGTTCTTTTCTTAGCTACTATGTTTGGAGCAGAACTTCTCTGTAGGTTGGCCACCATCATATAGTTTTTCCAGGGAGCACTAGGTAGATCTTCTAGAACTCTCCTATCTTCTAAGCTGCCTCCAAACTTCAGCTTTCACCACAAATCTATACTGTACATGCACATCTTCAAAGGCGCATCAGGACAAGTAGTACTATTGAGAAAATGGCTTGGGGACCACATCTGAACTCCCCTGACTGCACAAGGGGAAAAGAGAGTCTAGCTCCTCCCTAGCTCAATGCCTACTGCCCCTGAGGCACAGAGGTCAGTCATGACCCCATCCTCCATTCTTCTTTTCCATATTCTGACAGCAACCATTCCTTCAACACCACTTTGCTTTTCTGCTGGGCTTGATACTCTGCCGCAAAGGCCACATGGAACTCTCAGACAATATTCACAGTTATGATGGTCTATTAGGGATAGTGTAGGTTACGACAAGCCAGGATCAGAAAACATTTAAAATGTAGCCTTTTGTCCAGGGTGGTACCTTTCCTCAGCCAGCAGCCAAATCTCTCTCTCTCTGGTCCTCAGTCTCTCTGCCACGTGGATCCATCACCTCTAGTCTCCATGAGCCAGGAAGCCCACCTGCTGCTGTGCCTCAGCCGCATAGTCTAGGCACTGCTCTCTTGGCCTGGCTCCTTGACTCTGTCTTGTGGTCCTTGTGCTGTGGCTTCTGGTGCCTCTACTCTTGCCTTCTGGCTCTTCAGGCAGGGATTGCTAGTGTGTTCCACTGGTAATTCTTATTCCTTGATGGTCTGAGGAATTCTCTGTCTGCACAGAGGAATGAATGGCTTTGATGGAGGTGTGCTTTTTGCTTTCAGTTAAGTATACCCCCAAGAAAACCAAGTGAGATGACTTGAGTCACACCCTTCATCAAGGTAGAGCCTCAGAATATATCCCACCTGGATTCTGTCTAATGGGCATAATAGAGAAATCCCTACATAATGGGATTATAACCACAGGCGTAGATGCTACAATTTACAATACACCACAAAAGGGATTATGACTAGAAGAAACATACTGACTACATCTCAGTAATATATGATGAATATTTGCTTTCATCAAAGATTGCTTTCCAAAGGTTTTGCTTCAGAACTTAAAAATGCCACTGGAGATCTAGGTCAAACCAACGAGCCTAATTGGCGTGTGAGAATGGGTAAGAACTGTGCCTTATATCCTGTTTGTTTTTGAAGCCAAGTACAGCTCTTTGCTGTCTCGCTTGCATCTCATAGAAGCACCCTGAGAATTCAGCGTCCCTGGCAGGCCTTCAAAAGGAAACATCTGCCAAATTGGAGGTGCACAGAGAATGGGTTTGCCAAGGCTTTGAGATCCCCGGCCACATTTGTCCCCAGAAATAATTTTTTATTGCCATAAAAGGCAACATTCTGGCTGCTTTAGGAAGTCATGTTTTCCAGAACAGAAATCTGGGTTCCAGGCATTGAAATTCTTGTTTTGCTAGCACAGGTCTCTCCTTCCTTGTCTGAGTTTTCCAGTTCAGTCTCCTGAGGGGTTTTCTGTGGGCAGACCTCCTGACTGTGACCACCATACCGAAGGAAGGAAATTTTAAGAATCTGTTTACCTTTTTGAAAAGGCGGAGGTGGGGCAGGGGATGGAGAAAACACACACGCATTAATGCAGTCATAACTTCTGCCAAACATATGTAAATATCTTTTATTATGTAGGAGCTTCACTTTTCAGTTTGTGAGTGGAAATCGTCTGACAAATAGACCATTTCCTTCAGACATAATTTGGTTTCCGTTTTTCAAATTATAGCTCCCAAATATCCAGAGTGGGTTTTATGATAGATAAATTACTTCTATTTAGACAATTAGATGCAATTTATTTAACAATCTAGTTTTGGACTTTGTTTCTGGCATAACAACTTATTCCAACTTAAACTGAAAGAAAAATATTGTCAGAAAACCCATAATTCACTATCACGAATTCACAGGAATTATATATTAGAATGCCGGGGATAATAATTGTTCAATTAATATTGTGTGTTTTCTTTGAAAACAGCAGAGTATGATTGATGAGATTTCTGTAGTGCCTTTAGCCTGGACTATGGAAAATAATCAGTAGGGACTAGTTGCCAAATTCAGATATTTATCCATAGGCAAAACCATTCTTTCTAGTCCTTGTGTGCAATTAACCCTTTTTAATGACTCATTGGCAGTGAATTTTAATCTAAAAGCATATTCTTTAATAAGAAAAATGGCTCACTGTTCCCTCCATCCTGAATTTTCCCTCAAATGGTGTGGAAAAAGAGTCATCCTGAGGAATTCAAGCTTCTCCACAGCTTTTCCTGTGACTCCTCACACTTTTCCTTCTTCTTCTTTTAATCATTCTATTGGGGGCTCTTAGAACTCTTGTTACAAATCGATACATCAATTGTATCCAACATATGAGTGCATATATCCCATCATTCTTTTCTAGACATTTACTTTCCATTGAGCCCTTGAGATCAGCTCCTCTTTTTTCCCTCCCTCCCTCCTCCCCACCCCAACCCTCATGGCCTCCTGATGGATTGAAGATTGTTAATTATTTTCAAATCTCACACCAACCGCCATCTCCCTCCCCCTCTGGTTTCTGGTATTCTTCCCCCTGGGTGGGGGTGTGTGGTTATGTGGCATTCATTGAGATCGGCAACCCCCTCCGTCCCCACCTCTCCTCCACTTCCCCCTGCGCTTTTGGTATCTCTGTTCCCGTTCCTGTTCCTGGGTTCCATGTGCTGTGAGTTTTATCTCTTGCCTAAACCTGTGTACATGCTCCCGTCTGTCTAGATTGGGAGGTGGCACTGGGTCGTGATAGTGGCAGGGGGTGGGGGTTGGCGGTGAGGAGGCCTCAAGGGATCAGAGGTATATTGTGTGACCCATTAGTGCTCTACTGTACCCTGATTGACTCATCCCCTTCCTGTGACCCCTCCATGGGGGGATGTTCCATTGTCCATAGATGGGTTTGGGTCTCGGCTCCAAACCCCCTCCATTCTCACCAATGCATTTTTTGTTTGTTTGTTGTGAATCTTCTGATGCCCATCGCCTGATCCCAATGACACCTCACAATTGTACCCGCTGGTGTGCTTCTTCCATGTGGGCTTGTTGCTTCACTGTTGGATGGCCGCTGTTTAACTTCCAGCCTTTAAGACAAGTGGATTAGTAAACTCTGGCACGTACACAGAATGGAGTACTATTCAGCACTGAAAAAGCACAGACGATCACATGAAACACGTCATTTCATGGGAAGAGTTGGAAGGAATCATGTTAAGCGAGGTAAGCCAATC
>NW_022111321.1:2586232-2599538 GCF_000313985.2 Echinops telfairi | reverse complement strand
GACCCATTAGTGCTCTACTGTACCCTGATTGACTCATCCCCTTCCTGTGACCCCTCCATGGGGGGATGTTCCATTGTCCATAGATGGGTTTGGGTCTCGGCTCCAAACCCCCTCCATTCTCACCAATGCATTTTTTGTTTGTTTGTTGTGAATCTTCTGATGCCCATCGCCTGATCCCAATGACACCTCACAATTGTACCCGCTGGTGTGCTTCTTCCATGTGGGCTTGTTGCTTCACTGTTGGATGGCCGCTGTTTAACTTCCAGCCTTTAAGACAAGTGGATTAGTAAACTCTGGCACGTACACAGAATGGAGTACTATTCAGCACTGAAAAAGCACAGACGATCACATGAAACACGTCATTTCATGGGAAGAGTTGGAAGGAATCATGTTAAGCGAGGTAAGCCAATCACAAAAGGACAAGTATAACATGAGTCCCTGAGGTAGGTACAATCAGCACAGAAGGAATAGAAGAAAAGACACTTATCTCACAATATACACAGAATGGAGTACTATGCAGCACTGAAAAAGCACAGACGATCACATGAAACACGTCATTTCATGGGAAGAGTTGGAAGGAATCATGTTAAGCGAGGTAAGCCGATCACAAAAGGACAAGTATAACATGAGTCCCTGAGGTAGGTACAATCAGCACAGCAGGAATAGAAGAAAAGACACTTATCTCACAATATACCGGTGGAGGCATAGGCAGTCGGGGGGAGGTCAGACCAAACCCTGGGGGTACATGTGAATCCAACATAAAGAAGGGGAAAGGGGGAAGGAGGAGAGAGAATGGGGATCAGGAGACCTGAGACTCCTCACACTTTTCTGTGAGTTGGTTGACTGTGGGTCACAGTGCTGTCCAGGAAAGCTTTCTACTCCCCAAGGGACCTGAATACAGCAGTCTGCTGAACTTGCTAGATGCCAATTTTCCCACAATGCAACTCAACACAGAAACACCACCCTTGGCTCTTGAACTCTTTATCACCTTGTATCCTGGGGCAAGCTTGGGTGGTCCAGTGAAAACAGTGGCCTTTGAGGAAATTTCCTTGGCCAGTTAAATTCAAAGCACAGAGGTCAGCTCAGGAGGTTATTGTCACCATTTTTTTCTTTGGTGCAAAGGCTGGGGGACCACAGGGTGGTTCCAATGACGCAACCTTAATAGATTTTCTTGAAGGACACGGGACAATCATGGCAGCTAATGAGGAAGAAGTTTTAAGAAAATGAAAACTGCATTGATGAAGAAAAGGCCAGGAAAGTTATGCCCTGCCTGGAGTTTTTTTTTTTTCTTTTCCCCCAGTATGAAAATGCACCTGTTCATTCTTCGAGGCTCGCACAGGCTGTCCTCTGGGTATTTTACTAGGAAACTTTACTTCACCTACCTCACAGCTCTGATTTGCCCCTCTGGCTTCTTATGGTTTCCCCTCAAACTCAGAGAACATTTAAAAGGAACATGCTTTGAATTTCTTTAAGATGCCAAAACTACCATTTTCATCTGGTATAGATCAAAGAGTGAATGCACAGATACACAACCTTCAAAAAATGTATAGACTTAGATGGAGAACAGTCAGGAAGCAATAACGTTATTTTTGATGCTTTTGTTTAATAAAGATTTCTATGATTTTGTAGTTCTATTGTTCCATTCTTTTTTTAGCAGTTTTATTGGCATTTAATTCACATATCATACCAATCAACAGTTCAATAATATTAAGAAGAGTTGTAGAATCATCACCATAATCAATTTTAGAATATTTTTCTTTCCTATATTTATTATTAGTGCCCATTTCCTCCCAACCTCCTCTGACATACTCTCAAGGACCCATTAATCCAATTACTGTCTCTATAGATTTATCTATCCTGGATTTCATATACAGAAAAAAATCAAACAAGCAAACAAGAAGAAGAAGAAGAAAGAAACAAAACACTCAAAAATAGCAATAAAGTAAAACAGAGAAGCTCAAAAAGAAAGCAGAAATAGTAAAAACTATTAAAAATTTTAAATGACTCAAAAGAGATATCAAATGATAAAGTATTGCATTTTAACCTAACTACATCTGCCACAATAAACTTTACAATGCTCCGTATCTGATAAGAAGGCTATTCACATCCCATGACTGTATTAGTGGGGATTAACCATAGGCTTAATTCACGTGGGAGTCCTGCAAATGGATTTTGGGCTTCCACTGTCATCCATAGCCTTCTGCAAACCAGGTGTTCACGATTTAATCTCTGATATGCCATTCCCTCTTCTGGATTTGGATCACACAAGCTGATTTCCTTCTTCCATGTGGACTTAGTTGATGCTTCACTTAGAAGGCTGCTTGTTTGAAGAAAAGCATTTAAGAACCCCCCCAATGCTATACTTTCTGATAGCTGGGCAGCATCTAGTTTCTTTGCTAAACCTTGCTATGAAATCCATACCTTCAGTGATCTCTTCACAAGGGTGAGCATCTAGCAGGGCCATGTCATAAGTACTGATTGTTCTTAGACCAGGGTTAGAATTATGTGTGAGCCCAAGTCCATTCATATGTCTATGGTTTATATGAAGTAGTAGGACTTACTGTCTAGTTTGCTGAAGAATTACTTGGTAGTGCTAATTAAAATAAAGATTTATGGGCAGCTCCTTTCACCAGATATTCTTCCCTGTTTCCCTGAAAGGAAGACATCCCCTCAAAAGAAGCCCTACTTACAGTTTTGCCTCTTGCTGAAATATAAGGCATCCCCCCGAAAATAAGGCCCCCAGGAGCTACCGTAACTCTGGACTCTGAACCGTAGCGGTGGGCACCGCCGCACAGCTTACTGTTGGCTGTAGTGTAGCTGGAGCAGACAGGAAGTGCGAGGTCTCTTTTAATAAAACAATAAACAATAAATGTGTACCATATTCTTCTTCATGGAAAAATAGGACATCCCCTGAAAATAGACCTACCGCATCTTTGGGAGCAAAAATTAATATAAGACACTGTCTTATTTTCAGGGAAACAGGGTAATTCTGTCAAGATGGTATGATACTGAGAAGTTTGCACTTTTTATTAACACTTCACATTTTGAGAAATATTGATTTTAAAACTATAATATTCCGTTTGGTACACAATAATGCACACTTAGCAGCTAAGCTTGGCATTTCTTCTCTAACAATGCACATGCATTCACTAGAAGAGTCTCAGAGTGTATTCTCCTTCTTTAGGCTCTCGGTTTATCCAGCATATTGCTTGTTGAATTTCTCAGGATTCCCAACTTCTTCATGTCTCAGTATTGACATATGAACAATGGATGCACTCACATTTGCTATTTATGTCTACACAGTACTGAAAATGCAGTTATGAGGTGCAATTAATTACAAGATGTCTTCAAAATATTCATGAAATATGTGTATTATTTAAAAAAATCTGCCTACATTTCAATTTTTTTTGCACCCAAATCAGCTTATACTAATTTGTTACAACATATCTGAACAGGGTTTAGTTTGAAATACTAAGACATCAACTTACCTTCATCAGGGCAATATATAGTCTACTAAGATTGAAGCAGGAACAAACAAAATTTATGGAGGAAAGATGGTATGCTAGGTCGGGTTGACTAGAGAAACAAATCCAGACACATATATGTATAAAAAAGAGCTTTAGATCAAGAAGTAATGATATAAATCAAGGAAGCAGCCCAACCCAGTCTTGCCCAAGTCTGTAAATCCAATACTAGTCCATAGTCTGATACTAGTCCATAAATCCATCTTTAGACTCATGCAGCAACATGTAATGATGCAGAATGCAGGAAGATCATACGCCGGTGGATGCAAAGTTGTGTGACTCCGATGGGGATGGCTCTGGTAGCAACCAGGATCCCCAGCAGGAAGGTTAAGGCAGAGAGAGAGGGAGAGTTTCCCAGAAACCTCTTTATGAGAAGGCCATGCTACAAGGAGTTACCATCAGACTGTAACTTGATTGACAGGCTAAACTCCACCCCTACACTTGTCTATATTATGTAACTACGACATATGGTGAAACAAACATGTTTATGGGGACAGTGTCTCAAATGAATCAGCAGTTTACAAAAGGATCACTTATTTTAAGAAGGTGTTGAAGATGAAGCCCACAGCAGCAGCCATCTGTCAGCAACAGTGTGCCAGGAGAGAATTAAACTGGTCCATGCCCTCATTGAAAAGGGCCAACAATTAACATCAGAAACAGTAGCGAACACCAGGGACAGCACAATGCATTCAGCTTGTACAATTCTGACAGAATAACTATTGATGAGCAAACTTTCTGTTTAATGGGTGCCAAAATGGGATCAAGATATTGAAACCTTTCTTGGAAGTTGGTAACAGGTAAACATGACTTTACCAGTATGCTCCTGAAGACCAAGTACAGTGAAAGCAATGGCTACCCAAAGATGGAGTGGTTTTCCAAAGATGGAGTGGTTTCATCAAACAAACAGAAGATCTTTCCACAGAAAAGGTCAGGGCAACAGTGTTTTGAGACCCTCAAGATATTTTGCTTGTTGCCTTTCTGGAGGTCCAACGCACCAGAAATAACAGCTGCTTATTATAAGAGTGTTTGGAGGAGATCAGCCAATAGAGCAAAACCACAGGTGAAACGTCACCACACAATCCTTCTCCACCATAACAATGCTCTCATCCATTCCTCCCATCTCAAACAAGAAAATATGGGGAGGATTTCAATAAGAAACAATTGTGTATATACCTTACAGTCTTAATTTGGCTCTGTACAACATTTTTTGTTTACTATTCTTAAAACTTATTCAAAGCGTACTCATTTTCCTTTAGTTAATAGTATAAAAAAAGCACTGCGTTGACATTGTTAAATTCCCAGGATCCTCTTGGGCTCAATGGCTATATTGTTGACAAAGTGTCTATCTTGATGGAGTTTATGTTGAAAAATAAGGTTTATATTTTTATCTCTTAATCTCACTTTTTCATATACATTTTGAAGACCCTGATTTATATAAAAACTGATAATTAATAGAGTTTACACGGGTGATAGGCTGTGCACTAATTGATAACTGCAAGGTCAGTGGTTCGAACCCACCACTTACTCCTCAGGAGAAAGATAAGGCTCTCTGTTCATATAAAGCTTTAAAAGTCCTAGAAACCCAATGGGGAGGCCTGCTCTGCCATCTAGGGTCACTATGCATTGTAATAGATTAGATGGCAGTGAAGGAGAAAGTATAGGCTTTCTACTCCCATAAAGCATTGCAGCTCACCCACTAAGGTAGTTCCACCCTGTCCTATAAGGTCGTTATGAACCAGAATCCACTTGATGGCAGTGAGTAGTAGTAGTACTCGTAGGAGGAGGAGGAGGCAGAGATTCATTCATTCATTCATTCATTCATTGACACCCTGGAGAGGAGCTCAGAAGATTGAGCTTCATTTACTTGGATTTGCAAGATTAAAATGTCCGCCAACCCCCAAAAGATCAAGCTCACTGCTATTGACTGAATTCCGGGGGAGAACTGCCCCTTTGTGTTTCTGAGGCTGGAAACCTTCATGGGAGCAGAAAGACGAATCTTTTGCCCGAGGAGTAATTGATAGGTTTGAAATGCTGATCTTTCGGATTGTAGCCTAGTGGGTTTTCTTCAGGCTCAATTTCTGTAATTCACAAATTCTTGCTATTACCTGATACCTGAATATAAATCATTTACAAATTGTTTCCAAAGGTCAGGGCATCATGGTTCTGGACCCAATTTCTCTGGAAACTTCCTGTATAATTTAATGCTCATCCACCTGTGCTCAGAGTCCTAATAAAATAAAAGAGATTTTAGTTGCTTTCTTCCTTGATAAGTGGCTGAATATTTAAGTCACACATTCCTCATACTGGTGGAGGTATTTTCATGAGGGACAGTCATTCTCCCTATATCTCAATGAATTTAGAAAATGAATCTGGGAGAATAAGCTTTAGTTTCTCTACACCACACACACTTCCTTACCTTCATCTTAAAAATAAGCAAATATCCCCTAAAGGAGCCTGGTGGTGCTATCAGGTGGACTGCTGACTGAAAGGTTGGTGGTTCACACCCACCAGCCCCTCCAAGGGAGAAAACTGAGGCTAACTTCTCCCATAAAGATTTACAGCCTTGGAAACCCGAGAAAAGATTGCTAAGAGTTGAAATTGACTTAATATAATTAGATTGGTCTTTCCTCCCTAAAGCCATTGTGAGATTTCCACTTTTTAATGTGTTGAATTGTTGCTTGTACCTTTTGAAAATGTAAGAGAATAGTGGTATAATTATGGGGGGCTGTACAGCAAACTTTCCCACGTGCCCCTCTCAGCTTCACATAACAGATTCATCCTGTGTCCATTTCCGTACTCAGCCCTGAACAATCAGGGACCCCATTCTCTTGGTTATAGAAATCGATTCCAAGGTGGTTAATGATGGTAGGCAAGCATTCCTATTCCTTAGGACTTCCCTATTGAAATGAGGATTGAAGAGGATCTATTTCCTCTTTGATTCCTTACTGAATCTGAGATTATTTTCCTTAACACATGGATAAAGTTGGCCAACAAAAAGAGTGAATTTGGCCCATGATGGAAGTATTGCTGACACGTGAGAAAAATAATCTGCATTAACTGGCCATATGCATATTTGTGTTTGATGTTACGGCCATTCTTGTCTGTATGATTAGTTACATAAATTAGTATAAAAACATTTCCCCTTAAACTTGTAGGGATTTCTGTTATGTGCAACTGAAAATGCCCCTACTAAAACAAGCAGCTACAGCCGCAACGCTAGCGAGACTGAATACAAGTGGAGATTTAAGAAAGCATGCAGGATTGCATAAATGAGTTATGTGGATGTCATAGGTCTATTTCATTTTTACCATAATGAAATTTTGTGGATCGTACCTTTATATATTATAATTTCTTGATTAAAAAAATGGGAAAATTTGCTAAGTTTTGAAAATCCTAGAAAAACAACATTGTAGAACAAACTGGTTGGACTAGTCTTTCTAACCTGTCTCAACTGGTCCCTTTCCACTTGGGAAGCTGAAAATCAGTATGGAGATGGCTTTTCTAAGGAATATTCCAGAGTAGCTAAACTATGTTACGCTTTAAAACCCTTTTTAGACTTCACAGAGAATTTTCCAGTTTTCATTACTGTGCGCCACTGAGTCCTCTCGATTCATCATGACCCCATGCACAATGGAGGGACAGCTCATTGATGCACTGATGTTCAGCACCATGCCCTGCCTCATGCCATCCTCGTGATTGGTTTCAGACTGTGATCACTGCTGTGATCCAGAGCATTTTCATTGGTTACCTTTCAGATGCAGCTCATGGGCCCTTCTTCCTAGTTTGTCTTCATCAGCAAGCCCCCCCGAAACCTTCTTAGCATTATAACAACATGCAAGCCACCACTGACACATGGTACTGGCTGACATAAAGGTGCATTGGCAATGAATCAAAACCAGGTTTTATGCATGGAAGGCAAGAGTTCTATTTTGGGGTAATTTCTAGATATTTCTCTATAAAGGAGAACTTTGAATGATAGTTCACCTATCAAACGACCACCCAGCAAACAAAAAGCAAACCTGTTAATCCTTCCTTCAGTATGGTAACAAGGAACTGATAGTAAGTGTTGCACAAGTTATTAACTGAATAAAGAGCAGGCAGGAAGAGAGGCTAGTCTGAGCCAGGCATCTATCTGCATGGTAGGCAGTGCTAGGAGGCAATCCGGCTTCTTTCCTTGAGCAAAGAACTGACCCAAGCCGGCATTAAAAAAAAAATCACTTCCATCAAGTAAATTCTGACTCATGGTGACCCTCTAAAACAGGGTGGAATTGCATCTGTGGGTTTTCAAGACTCTAACTTATAATAGAAGTATAAAGCCTCATCTTTCTTCTGAGGAGCTGCTTGTGGCTTTGAACTGCTGACCTTATGGTTAGCTGCTTAATGCATAACCACTACACCACCAGGGTACCTAAGAAAAGTATAATGCTCCCAAAATGTTGTTTTTAAATCCTCTTACCTCCCTCTTTGTACTTTTCAACCTCATCAGGCCCCTCTCTCCATCACCTTTCTACAAACCTACAGTCACAGTAAACTTTGCCTTGCTCCCCCCAGAGGCCATATTGCTTCAAAATGGCCTTTCTTCCTTACGCAGATTCTCTATACTCTGGGGGGAAAAAAGATTCTTTTTAATCACATTTTAGCGAAAACATAATCTGATTTAAAGTTATGTAAGACCCCAGGCATGGATTAATTATTTTTTCCTTGAAAGAAGATACACGTTAAGCCCAAAGTACCTCCAATCCTGGAATTTTTTGTCGTTTGGGTCATTGAATGAGAAAATTCAGGAAGGACGAGCGTCTGCCTAGGCTGCCGCTATTTCTGCAGTAAGGGGTCCTGTCCCCCTGAGCCCGCACACCAACGCACACTGCCCCACAGCACATCTTTCATAGGCTTCAGGGACCAGGAGAATTTTTGTGAGTGCCCTTTGTCAAGGGAGTAAGTGTTCGTGGCAACTCCTGATTTTTGCTGCTGGAAATGATAAGTGAAATGCATTGGTTATACTTTTGTGAGTAGACATTTAGTTATTTTTCCTTTTCTGTAGGTACATTTGGATGACTTCAGGAGAAGCAAACTTATTTTCCAATATCATAATTCCTAGACCAAGTCTGCTTTCCTCACGTCTCCGTAGTAACCACCACCTGGGCAGGATCCAACACCACAGTGAGAGAAGGTGAAGGTAGGAGGTGACTGAACTACCTAGGGTTGCCAAAGCAGAAATGCCACAAGTGGCAGCTCGGAAGAACAGACATTTAATTTCTCCGAGTTCTGGAGGCTGAAAATCCCACTCAGGGTCTCGGCCAAGTGGATTCCTTCTGTGAGCCTCTCTTCTGGTTCTGGCGTTTGCTGGCAATCCTTGCTTCCTTGGTGTCTGCCTTCTGTAGGGATGTGTGTGTGTGCTTATTTTACTTTTTAATAGCTCAGAAGAGATTCCGTTTAGATGACCTTATGAACAAAACAGAGTCTCCGTTTCCAAACAAGGTCATGCTCACAAGTGCAGAGGTTAGATTTTCCATGTGCATTACTTCAGAGACACGATGTAAACCCTAATACAAGAAGGATGGAGCAAAAGAGTTGGAATCTCTACATACAAAAAATTAACAGAGTGGGATTGGAGGCAGAAAGGAAAGTTTTGATTTTGTTGTTGTGTATTCTTAGTTCCCTGCTTTTCTTTTTGGCAGATGAAAGACTTTAGGGAAGGTTTCATTTGGGAACCCTGGAGAAGGGAGAAGAAAACAAGATATATCAACTGTAATATTTTGCCAAGCACTTGGAAACAGATCCTTTTTACTGTCTTTAGCAAGGTTTAACTCACGGACGCAATTCCATTTACAACTGCTTCTTTGACAGCGACGACAGTACTAGAAAGCGCAGGCTCACAGGTCACGACCTCAGGAAAATTGGCCATCATCAGTTCTTGAACTGATCATCACAATATGTTGTGTTAAAAAATGTGAAGATTCAAGTGCCTTAATAGTCACTGTTGTCTTGCCCGCTCTGAAACTGCTGGTTGTTGTTGACTCTGTCTCTAGTCATGATGACCCTGGATGTGGCCAAGTCGAACTGAGCTCCTGATCATTTTCCATTACTGAACGTTTGAAACTACATCACCAAGGCTTTCTCCTGAAGAGCTTCTGTGTGAACTTGAACCTCCAGTCTTTGGGTTAGCAGCAGACTTGATGCATGCCCTCGGGCCTCCTCATGTCTCCTAGGATGTCACTAAGGATCTAAAAGCATCCCTCTGCATCAGTATTGTTCTTTAGTCCGAGTTCCACAATATGGTGCACCTGGAACAGTGTAGCTTCAATGAAAACATTCTTTCATTATAAAATTAATATATTCACATTATAGAAAATTGGGAGGGGGGCCATAAAGAAAAAGAAAGACATCACCTATAATACTTCTGATCTAACAATGCCTGCTGCAAATAAATGCAATATAATTTTCTCTTCATGTTTTGCTTACAAAAAGCACCTGATTGTAATTATAGAAAAACGTTTTCTTAGAAAAAGGACCAAGTTTCTGTGGGGTCGGCCCCAACCCCAACCACGTGGACACCTCCCCTCCCCACCAGAAGAACTCATTTCAGAGGACAGCACTGAAACTACAGCTCAGGCAGAGGGGCATATCTGATTAGAGCACACAGGAGCAAACGAAGAGGGAAGGAGAGAGAGTGGAAAACATCCTGGCCCACTTAGCCCCGAGGACAATATTCCTGCTCAGAGCAGCCAATGCACAGGTGGGACGATAGGGCCTGCCCTACCATGAGACATGATGTCCCTCACTGACCCAGAGCACTATGAGGGACAACACTGGAGACATAGTGCAGGAATTGTGCCCGATCTGATCCCACCACACTGGGGTGAAACACTAAGGGCGTGTGACAGAACAGCAAGGGGAGCAAAGCAATGAAGTACTCAGGGAATACCAAAAATAGACTTTGGGTCCAGGGCATGGCACCCCATCAGACTCAACCAGAAAACACTCCTATAGGGCAACAATCAGACCTTGAACTATTTATAAGCTTTTCTCTTTTTTTGTCATTGGTTTTGTGTGTGTGTGTTGCTTTTCTTTGCTCTGTCCTTTTGGTTCCTTATTATTATCTCTGCATGTCTATCTAGATAAGATAGGCGGGATAAACAATCCAGAGAAAACAATGGGACTGACAGTTCTGGGAAGGACACAGGAGAGGGGGAAGCAGGGGAAAGGAAGTGGCTGTTAACAAACCCAGGGACAAGGGAAGAACAAGTGATCTAAAATTGATGGCAAGGAGGGCATAGGATGCCTGGGAGGGCTTAATCAAGGGAAATGTAACAGAGGAATTACTGAAACCCGAATGAAGGCCAAACATGATAGCAGGAAAAGAGGAAAGTAAAAGGAAATAGAGAAAAGAATGAGGAGGCAGATGGGAATTTATACCGAACTAAATACAGGCATTAAATATGTAAATATATTTATAGCTAATGATAGGGAAATAGATCTAGGTACATATATTTATGTGTTAAGTATTAAGGTAGCAGATGAACATTGGGTCTCTACTCAAGTACTCCCTCAACATAAGATCTCTTTGATCTAATAACCTGGCATTGCATGATGCTCACCTTCCCATCATGATCACTGAAGACAAAATGGGTGCATAAGCAAATGTGCTGAAGAAAGCTGATGGTGCTGGGCTATCAAAAGATATAGCATCTGAGGTCTTAAAGGCTTGAAGATCAACAAGTGGCCATCAAGCTCAGAAGCAACAAAATCCATATTGAAGAAGCACAGCAGCCTGTGTGATCATGAGGTGTCAATGGGATTGGGTATCAGGCATCAAAGACCCAGGACACAAAACCATATCAATGTGAATGAGGGGGAGTGCAGAGTGGAGACCCAAAGTCCATCTGTAGACAAGTGGACATCCCCTCACAAAGGGGTCACAGGAAAGAGATGAGCCAGTCAGGGTGCAGTATAGCACCGATGAAACATAGGACTTTCCTCCCTCTTTAATACTTCCTCCCTTCCCACCACCACCACCACTATTATGACCCCGATTCTACCTTACAAATCCAGCTAGACCAGAGCATGTATGTGGGTACAGATAAGAGCTGGAAACACAAGGAATCCAGGACAAATAAACCCCTCAGGACCCATATTGAGAGTGGTGATACCAGGAAGGGAAGGGGAAGGTTGGGGGAGAAAGGGCGAATCAGTCACAATGATCTACATATAACCCCTTCCCAGGGGGACAGACAACAGAAAAGTGGGTGAAGGGAAACATTGGTCAGCGTAAGACATGAAATAATAATAATAATTTATAAATTATCAAAGGTTCACGAGGAGGAAGTGTGGGGGAGGGAGGGAAAAGAAAGGAGGAGCTGATACCAAGGGCTCAAATAAAAGGAAAATATTTTGAAAATGATGATGGCAACAAATGAACAAATGTGGTCGACACAAGGGTTTTATGTATGGACTGTGATAAGAGTTGTAGGAGCTCCCAATAAAATGATTTTAAAGAAAAGAAAAGGAAAAAGCACCAAGGTTCCCCTTGCATCCCATTGCGATGGCTCTCAGAGCTTGAGAGCTGAGTGATAGGCTCCTTGGTGGCCATTTTGTATATTTAGGAGTTTATAAGTCAAGATCAGATTGCCAAATAAATTCATGCCTAAAACTCAAAAATCCAAACTCACTGCTATCAAGCTGATGCAGACTCATAGCGACCCTATAGGAATAGTGTAGACCGGTCCCTGCGAGTTTCCAATACTGTAACTGTTTACAGAAGTAGAAAGCCTCCTCTTTCCCATGGGAGTGGCTGGTGGTTTCTAACTGCTGACCTCGAAGTTAGCAGCTCAACAGGTAACCACTACACCACCAGGATTCCTAAGCTCATGTCAGTATCTGCTAAGTCCTGGCAGTTCAGGGACACATTTAACGCTATCCTTAAGGGGTTGGGGGGTGGGTGGGGGTGGGGAGCACAGAGAGATACACTTTATAAGTCTAATTTCAGAATGAAATATCATTACATTGCTCATATTTAATTGCTCATGCAGAACATTAGGAATGTTCTGTATACATCCTGGGTGTGAAGATTATGAACTAAATCTTCGCAATCCCAAGTGTTGAATTGTGTCCCATAGAGTTTTCAAGGTTGAATTCTTCAGAAAGGCAGGGTTTCAGGCCTGTCCTCTAAATTACCTCTGGGTGGATTTGAATCACTTAACATTTTGCTCCATGCAAGGAGTCATTACCTTTCTGGGACCAATTTCCTCCATTGTAAAATAATGGAATTTAAGTTCAGATGTGTTAGGAATGTATGTTATAGAGTTGAAAACCGAAGCGTCTCCTTGGTGTAGCACACTTATTTTAGACAGAAATTCCTTGACTATTCTTTAAGACCAATTATATATGACGGTATATGCTTCTAACAGTTTTCTTGGCATCCTTGTTAAAAGATGTTCATAAAACACTAACACTGTTTTACAAGTAAATGGCAATTAAAAAAATTTAACTAAAATTATAGTTATAAATAGTGTAATTTTCAGTATATCGTAAATATTAATCTTTTAAAGTAAAATTCTTTTAAAAAATAATTTTATTGGGGGCTCATACAGCACTTTTCACAATCCATACATATATCTATTGTGTCAAGCACATTTTTACATTTGTTTCACACATCATTTTCAAAACATTTTCTTTCTACTTGAGCCCTTGGTAACAGCTCCTCATTTTTTTCCTCCCTCCACTCTCCACCCTCCCTCCTTCATGAACCCTTGATAATTTATAAATTATTATTATTTCATGTC
>NW_022111321.1:2583766-2585381 GCF_000313985.2 Echinops telfairi | reverse complement strand
ATATAAATTCCCATCTGCCTCCTCATTCTTTCCTCTATTTCTTTTTACTTTCCTCTTGTCCCACTATCATGTTTGGCCTTCATTCGGTTTTCAGTAATTCCTCTCTGTTACATTGTCCTTGATCAAGCCCTACCAGGCAACCTTTACCCTCCTCGCCATTGATTTTAAATCACTTGTTCCCTTGTCCCTGGGTTTGTAAACAACACCCATAAAGTAAAATTCTTAAACACATTTAATTAATGAAGCTGTAGCCTTGTGTTCCTAATTTTAATCTATTAAAATATGTGAATAAGCATTTCAAACTAGAAGCTTCAATTGTAATATTTTTAATACATACACTTTAATTCTTCTCTGCCCACAGAATTTTATCCCACTCTGGTTAAATTTCATGATAAAAAATCCATTATTGTCAACATACTACTCTGTAATAAGAATATGTACCAGCATTTGGAAATAATTTTGAAATTCTTTGGCGATAAGTGTCTACCACCCCTGTCTGTCGGTGTTTCATATGGTGGTGGCTTGCCTGTGGTTGTAATACTGGAAGTTATGACACCAGCATCTCAAATGCCAGCAAGGCCACTCACAATGGTAGGCTTCAGTGACTCTTTCAAACTAAAACAGATCAGAAAGGAGGATTTTGCAATCCACGTATGAAGAAACTAGCCGGTGAAAACATTATGACTAGCTGTAAAACATTGTCTGACATAGTGCCAGAAGATGAACCCCTCAGGTTGGAAGAAGATGAAACTGCTACTGGGGACAAGAGCTGCCTCCTAAAAACAGAATTAACCTTCATCGTGTGAATGGAGCATAGCTTTCAAGACTTCCCTACTTGCTGATGGGAAATGACTTAAAATGAGTAGAAGAAGCTACAACAAGCCATTCATAATTGGAACCTGGACTGCACAAAATATGACTCTAGGAAAATTAGAAGTTGTCAAAAATGAACTGGGTGTTTTTGAATCAGACCATCATAAAGTGTGTTACACCAGGAATTATACATTGAAAAGGAATTGCCTCATATTCATTGTTAAAAAGATTATTTTGTCTTAAATGCCTTTAGCTTCTGTAGACTCATAATTTTCCCTTAGTTAATGAATGTTATTGAAATTATCATCTGTGCCGAAACCTCATTGTTTTTGAAGTAGTTTGTTTAATTAATTACATTGTATGTCTTTCTTTGTATAGTTGAATATTTCTGTGTTTTAATTGGGAAAAACAAAGCTAACTAAAACCTTTCCTTTACCCTTTCTCTTTCTCTTTTTTGTGCCATTAATTAAGTGACTCATTGTGAACCTGTGTACACCCTGCCCGGTCCTGTTCTGTGATCACAATTATTGTGATGTTTGAGACCATTGTTGAAGCCACTGTGTCAGGCCTTCTCCTTAAAGGTCTTCCTTTTTCTTCTCTGCCCTTCTATTTTTCCAGGCATGCTCTTCTTTTCCAGGTATGGTCTATACTGAAAAAATGTCCAAAGAATATGAGATACACCTTCCCGACACAATTGCTGAAGAAAAATGTGAACATAAGCAAAGGTGGTGAAGAAAGCTGATGGTGCCGGCTACCAAAAGATATAGCGTCTGGGGTCTTAAAGGCTTAAAGGCAAACAAGC
>NW_022111321.1:2580809-2582772 GCF_000313985.2 Echinops telfairi | reverse complement strand
CATATGTGCTTGACGCAATGGATGTATGTATGCATGGATTGCGATGAGAATTGTATGAGCCCCGAATAAAATAATTAAAAATTTAAAAAAAGAATGTGAGATAATGTCTCCCCATCCTCACTTCTAAGCAGCATCCTGGTTGTGCCTCTTACAAGGCTGATTTGGCTGTGCTTCTGGCAGCTCACAGTACTTTCAATATTTTTAGCCAGCATTACAATTCAAATGCATTGATTCTTTTTCAGTTTGATTGACTCAGATTCAACTTTCACGTGCATATGAAGCCATTGAAAATACCATGTCTTGGAACAAGTCTACCTTAGTACTCAGTGACATCTTTGCTTTTCAGCACTTTAAAGGGATCTTGTGCAGTAATTTACCCAATGTAATGCATCATTTGATTTCTTCACTGCTGCTTCCGTGAACATTGACTGTGGATCCAAGCAGGACAAAATCCTCAACAACTGGAATCCTTTCTCTGTTTATCATGATGTTACTAGTTGCTCCATTGGTGAGCTTTTTTTGAAAAATTTTGTGTTGAGTTGTAATCCATATTGGTGATTGTAATCATAGATCTTCATCAGCATATGCTTCACATTTTTCCCACTTTCAGCAAGTAAGGTTATGTCACCTGAATATCAAAGGTTGTTAATAAACCTCGTACAATCCTGATGCTGCATTCTTTTTCATAGTCCAGCTTTAGTGATTATTTTGCTCAGCATACAAATTAAATAAGTATGTTGAAAAGATAAAACCCCGATGCACAACTTTGCAGATCTAAACCATGTGGTATGTTTTTGTTCTATTTGAACAATTGCCTCTTGGTCCATGTACAGCTTCTCAATGTGCACAATAAAGTGTTGTGGAATGCCCATTCTTCTTGATGTTATCCATAGTTCGTTATGATCCACCCAGTGGAGTGTCTTTGCATAGTCAATAAAACACAAGTAAACATTTTTCTGGTATTCTCTGCTTTCAGCCAAGATCCATCTGACCTCAGTAATGATATTCCTTACTTCATGTCCTCTTTTGAATCCAACTTGACTTTCTGGCAGCTCCTTGTCAATGTACGCCTTTAATAATTGTTGAAATATCTTTAGCAGAATTTTTGTTACTTGTGATATTAATGATATTGTTCAGTATGTCCACATTCTGGTTGAGTCACCATTAAAAATATAGTTGTAAATACTCTTCCACGCAGTTGGCCAAGTATCTTTCTTCCAAATTTCTTGATGTAGGTGAGTGAATTCTTCCAATGTTTCCTCAGCTTGTTGAAGCATTTCAGTTGGTATTCTGCCAATTTCTGGAGTCTTATATTTTGCTAATATTGTCAGTGCAGCTTCTTGAAGTGCCATCAGTTCTTGATCAAATGCTACTTTTGACATGTTTGAAAGTTTAATAATTCTTTTTGGTACTATGACTCTGTGTATTCCTTCCATCTTCTTTGATGCTTCCTGCATCATTCAATATTTGCCCATGGAATCCTTTAATATTGCAAAACATGGCTTGAACTTTTCCTTCAGTTCTTTCAGTCTAAATATGCTCAGTGTGTTCTTCCTCTTTGGCTCTCTAATGCAAGAGCTTTGCACAATTTATAATAATACTTTATTATTTTTCTGGAAATGTCCTTTGAAATTTTCTTTTCAACTCATATAGCTCCTAATTTATTTCATACACTTTATCTATTCTACAATCAAGGGCAAGTTTCAGAGTTTCTTCTGACATCCATGTTGACCTTTTCTTTCTTTTCTCTCCTTTGAATGACATTTTATTTTCTTCCTGAATGATGTCCTTAATGTCATTACACTGTGTGTGAATTCTTCTGTCATCAGTATTCAATGAGTTAAATCACTTCTTGAGATAATCTCAAAATTCAGGAGGGATATACTTGTGTTAGTCTGGGTAGACTAGAGAAACAAATTCATAGACACTCATATGTATATAAGAAAGAGCTTTATATACAAGA
>NW_022111321.1:2567864-2579989 GCF_000313985.2 Echinops telfairi | reverse complement strand
AATAAATATCAATGCAACTTGATTGCTCGTTTGATCGATTTCAGGCTGAAGAATTAGGTAGAATTCTTGTATTTCTTTATCACTAGGTTTGTGGTTGCTGCTTAAATTTGGATAATACTGTATTGACTGGATTTCCTTATATACAAATAGATATTATCCCATCACATCCATCACAGACAGTATTATTCTTTCAGATAGTCTTAAAATTTCCTTTTGGACAATAAATAAGAAGCCAAATTCCTCTTGATTTTGTCATTTCTAGCATAGTTAACGATATGATTATCTGATTCAAAATAGTAAACACTTGTCCATTTCAGCTCATTAATGCCTGGGTTATCAATCTTTATGTATTCTATTTCATTTTTGATGACTATCTCCTCAAAGTAAAGTCAACTTTAGTGATGTGGATACAGTAAACTTGGGGGAACTTCATTTACTGGCATGGTACAACTCAAAATGAGAAGTTGTAAACATGTTCAATCATTTGTAAATTTGTTCATGTTCAATAATTTGTAAACATGTTCAATAATTTGAATATGCAATTTATGCAGTATGGGTCAAGCAAAATTGTAAGTTGACAGAAATAAAATGGTATGAATAAAGATCAACATCCTAGACACTAATTAGCTAACATGTACTGATATTTACTATTTTGAATCAGAAAATAATATGATTTATTATGTTTAGAATGACAAATTCAATAAAAACAGTGTCATATTAATTGCCCAAAAGAACATTTCAAGATGTATCTTTTCAAATTGTTTTATTGATATATAATTCATCATAAAACTAAAATAGTTCACATGCCATACAACTCAATGGTTTAAATATATTACAGTCAATTTTAGAATATTTTCTTCTTTCTTGTACCTATTCTTATTAGCTTGGCATTACCTCCAAGCCTCCCCTGACAAACTCTAAGAAATGTTATTAATCCAGTTACTGTCTCCATAAATTAACCTATCTTGAATTTCATATGAAGAAAATCATAGAAAAACATAAACAAAGGCAACAGAATACAGCCCAGAAAAACTCCAATCAATCCAAGTGAAAGCAGAAGATAATAGAAACCAGAGCAAATTAAAAACAGGTTGAAAGGAAAAACAAACAATCATAATATGTTAAATTTTAACGTAACTATATCTCCAGCAATTCAATTCCCAATGCACTGTGCCCGAGGGCAAGAATATTCACATCCCTGGTCAATTGTCCAATAGTATTCAATAAAGGATTAATCTTAGGGGGGACCTTGCAAATAGAATCTGGGCTTGCATTGTCATCCATAGCCTTCTGCAAACTGGGTGATCAGAATTTAAGTTCTGATTCTCTCCTCTGATCTTGGATTTTATTATTTATAATCATTGAGTCACAGTCTCCTTCTGTGTGGACTTAGCTGACACCTCACTTAGATAGCTGCTTGCTTTAAGACAAGCTTTTAAAACCTCAGATGCCATTCTTTCTTATAACTGGCTACCACTGATTTCTTCACCACACACTATAGCACCCATATATTCAGTGACCCCTTCATGATGGCAAGTGTTGAGTAGGGTCACATTCCAAGAATTAGTTATTCTTAGATTAGGGTCAAGATACATCTTTTTATTTTTTATTAAAAGATCATTTTATTGGGGGCTCTTACAACTCTTATAACAATCCATACATCAATTGTATCAAGCATATTTGTACATCTGATGCCATCATTATTTTCTAAACATTTATTTCTATTGAGCCCTTGGTATTGTACTTGAAATGAACCTACATTGGCCAGTGTGAATCAGAAACTCACATGGTTTACTATGCCAGGATGACAGCTTCAAGAGGAATGGTGTTACATTCATCGTCAAAGGGACATTTAAAGATCTCTCTGAAGTACAATGATGTCTGTGATAGGATAATATCTATTTCTATACAAGGAAATCTGCACAATCCAAACATTATTCAAGTATTATACACAAGTCACTAAAGCTAGTGATACAGAAATAGAAGAAATCTACCAAATTCTTCTGTCTGATAAAAAATACAAACAAGGTGTACTGATGATTATTGACAATTGGAAAGAAAAAGTTGGAGGCAAAGAGAAAGGATCAGTAGTTAGAAAATTCAAACTTGGTAATAAAAACATAGCTGAAGATCACATAACAGATTCTTACAAGACCAACAACATCTTCATTGAAAAAATATATTTTTTAACAACATAATGGCAGATACACATATTGACCATGCCAGATGGAATATGCAGGAATCAAATTGACTCCATCTGTGATAAGAGACCATGAAAAAACCTAAATGTTATCAGCCCAACAGGTCTAGGGACTGAATCTCAAACAGATCATTATTTGCTAATATTTAAGTTAAGCTGAAGTGAAACAAAATTAAAACAAGTCTATGATAGCTAAAATACAAATTTAGGTATGTCCCACCTGAGTTTAGACACCATCACAAGAACAGATTTTGATGCACTGAACATTAAGGATGGAAGACCAGTTGTGGAATAACATCAAAAACATCATTCCGGAAGAAAGAAAAGAGTTATTAAAAAGACAGGAAAGGATGAAAAGATCACAATAAATTGAAAAGAGATGCTGCAGTTTGCTCTTATTCATAGAATAGCTAAGAAAAATGGAAGAAATGATGAGGTAAAAAAGCTGAACAGAAACTTCACAGGGCAGCTCAAGAAGACAAAGTAAAACATTGCAAACATCTTCAGTTAGGAGAACAAAAAGGAAGAACACACTCAGCATATCTTAAATTGAAAAAACTGAAGAAAAAATTAAGCCTTGAGTTGCAATATTGAAAGATTCTATAGATAAAATATTAAATGATGCAGGAAGCTTCAAAAGAAGATAGAAAGAATACACAGAATCACTGTACCAAAAAGAATTCCACCATTGTAGGAGGTTGCATATTGAGCAAGAACCAATGGTACTGGGGAAGAAGTTAAGTTACATTGAAAGCATTAGTCAAAAACAAGGCTTCAGAAATTGGTGGAAAACCAATTGTTTCCACAAGCTGATGAAGCACTGTAAGCACTTACAAGTCTCTGCTAGGACATCTACTTGGCCAACTACTGGAAGAAAGCTACTTGGCCAACTAACAGGAAGAGATCCATATTTGTACCCACTCCAAAAGAAAGGTGACCCAACAGAATACTCTAGTACTAGGACGGTATCATTAATATCATATGCAAGTAAAATTTTGTTTCAGATAATCTAACAGTGAATGGTTGCAACAATACATTGATAGAAACAGCCAGAGGCTTAGGTTGGATTCAGAAGGAGATGAAAGACAAAGGATATTATTACTGATGTCAGATGGATCTTGGTTGAATGTAGAGAATACCAGAAAGATGTTTACTTGTGTTTCATTGACTATGCAAAGTCATTTGGCTGTGTGGATCCTAACAAATTATGGATAGCCTTGAGAAGAAGGGGAATTTCATAACCCTTCATTGTGCTCATGTGGGATTTGTACATGGATCAAGAGGAAATTAGTTGAACAGAACAATAGCATGTGGCATGGTTTACCATCAGGAAAGGTTTCCATCATGGTTTTATTCTCCCACCATACTTATTCAATCTATATGCTGAGAAAAATCCTCAGAGAAGCTGGATTATATGAATAAGACAACATCAGGATTGGAGGAAGGGTTATTGATGACCGTGGAAGCAGATGACACAGCCTTTCTTGCTGAAAGTGAGAAGGACTTGCAGCACTTTCTGATGAAGATGTAGGATAGCAGTCTTCAGTATAGATTACAACTCAATGCAAAGAAGAACAAAATCTTCACAACTGAACCAATAGATAACATCATAACAAATAGAGCAAAGACTGAAATGGTCAAGGATTTGGTCTTGCTTGAATAAATAGCCAATACCCATGGAAGCATAGCCAAGACATCAAAAGATGCATTGCATTGGACAATCTGCAGCACAAGATCTCTTTAGAGGGTTGAAAAGCAGGGAGGTTAATTTGAGGACTAAGGTGGGACTGAGATAAGCCATGATATTTCCAATTGTCTCATATGCCTGTGAAAACTGAATAGAAGGGAGACCAAAGAAGAAGTGATGCATTCAAATCATGGTGCTGGCAAAGAATATTGAAAGTACTATGGACTGACTAAAGGATAAGCAAATTGTCTTTGAAGAATGAAGACAGAGTGCTTCTTAGAGACAAGAATGTCAAGACTACCTTACATAGTTTAGACTTGTCAGGTGATCCCAGTCCCTGTAGAGGCACATCATGGTTGGTAAAGTAGAGAGGCAATGAAAAAGTTAATGAGATCGATTGACACAGTGGCTGTACCAATGGACACAGCACAGGAACAATTTTAAGGATGGTGCTGCACCGGACCGTGTTTCGTACCCAGGGTTGGTATGGGTCCGACATGATGGCACATAAAAACAACCTCACAACAAAGATGTCCAGCTAATGCAAATATTATTCAAATGTGCACAAACCCAAAATGCCAAATATTAAGAAATTGAAAGTGTTACCATTTTCTGCAATCTGAAATTGATCAAACATGCAATTAAGGTGCCTCAATAATTCCTAGTGACCGGAAGGCAAAGAAGAAGGATGGGTTGTTGGAAAACATGGCTTTGGTGATAGCAACAACTCTGGAGCCCAAGTGATAGATTTTTACAAGGACATATTCCTTGCTTCCTTCCTTTCAATAACAAAGGAAAAGAACTACATGAACATATCAATTGATGTTAAAAAGGCATTTGACAAAATCCAACACCTATTTCTATGAATAAACACTCCACAAAATAGGAATAGAAAAGAAATTCCTCAACATAATAAAGGGCATATATACAAAGTCACCAGTCAAACATACTTTCAATTGAAACAAATGTTAAAGCATTCCCCCCTGCACAGGGGAATCAGACAAGGATGCCATTTATTCCCCACTTCCACATTGTGCTGGAAATTTTAGCTAGAGCTACTAGACAAGGAAGTGAAATAAAGGTATCCAAATAGGCGAAGTAAAACGGTCTCTGTTTGTAGATCGTGTGAGCCTATGTGTAGAAAATTCCAAAGACTAAACAAGAAGATTGTTGGAATTAACTAAAATGTGCAACAAGGAGGCACGATACAAATTAATGTACGAAAATCAGTTGGATTCTTTTATGCTAATACAAAAAGTATATCTCGAGACATTTTAAGGGAAAATGATGACTGTTTTAGATTCATTGAAGGAACAATCCATCATAAAGTTAAAATTGATGTCAAGTATAGCTTCAAAATACATAAAGCAATTGAAAATTTTCAAATTTGTCTTTGAGAATAATATTTTAATTTGCTTCTATCAAAAAGAAAATAAACATTTTATTCAAATACAACTGGAACATTTGCAAAATATAATTACAGACTGCATAATCTTATTCTAAAATCTGCAAAAATATGAAGTAAAAAATCTTTGCTAATGATACCAAATTATCATATAATTATAGATCTTTGTATGGCTGATGAGTGAATAATTTGTTGCCAGAATAATTACATGTTTTTTCTATCATATCTGCAATCTGATTTATAAGGATTAAATTGATTAAAAGTATGCAAAACTATGATAAAACCTTAGATATTATTGTTCAAAGACGTGTGTGTAGGAACAAAATTATGTAAATGAATAGAAAATGCCCAATGTCTCAAACATTTTCTACGTATACTTGTGAGAGAAGCGTGTGTTCCAATGACCTAGATATCGGTCCTTCAAACTCCCCCCGCCCCCAAACTTCCTTGTCATCGAGTCAATTCTGACTCACATAAGGTTTCTGAGACTGAATCTCTACAGGAGCAGAAAGCCTGGTGGGGTAGTGGGTTAACTGAACGTTGGGCGGTTAACCGAAATTAGCTGCCAGGCGATCTGAAGGAGGAAGACAAGGCCTTCTACTCCTATAAAGAGTTACAACCTTCAAAACCCACAGAGGCAGTTCTACCTTGTCCTAGACAGTCTTTATGAGTTAGAATCAGCTTCAGAGCAATGAATTTTGTTGTTGTTTTTTTTCCCCCGACCACTAGTGGCTGGCTGATTTGAACTGCTGACATTGCAGTTAGCAGCCCAATGCTATGCCATTGCACAGCCAGGGCTTTATCAGCCTTAGGAGACTCTAAGTTGGATATTTCTTAGCAGGTGAACTGTAGAATAAAAAGCAGGAATTTCAGTACTGTATTTTGAAAGTTATTTATAGTATAAAAGATGCTAATGACAGCTAATTCACACATTACCCAAGTTTGCTATATTTAACTGGTCAGGTAGCAAATGTATACAGCTCACAATACTTCCACCTGTATTACTTTACTTCCCCTGTTCTGTGTGTATCATGTTATAATAATATATACAAAATACTGTCACTGGAAATATTTGTAACAATACTTGTGTCAGTGTGTTCAAGGCTGAACTCATCAGTAGAATAGCATTAAAATGCTCTTGCTTTGCAAAGAAAACTTGCCTCACAATAGATAGTAAGTGAGTCTAAGCTTGGACTCCTTTTTGGACACAAGGAAGGAAGAGTTTTATAAGAAACTTCCTCTAAAAAAGAGTTGCATTCATTTTCATACAGAGAACATGTTTTTGATTGGAGAACCCATATATTCTAAGGTCCATTTACTCATATAAGACACTATTGATCTATTGTTTAGTCTTTATCATTTTCTCTGAAGAACACATTTTGATACATTACAGCCTTACAGAGAAATTTAATAGCCAATTAATTAATAAATATTAATCATTGAATTTTTTTACTCATTGCTATATGAACTTCATTATGTTTTTGTGTGTGTGCATGTGTGTATGTATGCACAGACATTAACAGTATGGTGATGGTTAATGTTTAAAGTTTTCCAAAGAGAGAGAAAAAGCAGCACAGTTTTGTAATGTTCGGTGTTTTCTGTGCTGTAAACACTCCCTCACCAAGACTAATTTCAAGCTATAAACATAGTTCCCAAAGATTTTCTAACAATCAGTCCGCACAAAGCAATGCAAGCCAATCTCATCACCAAGGGGTGAAGAACCGGGGGAGGGGAACGCTCATGAGACATTAAAAGTGAGTGGATGGGAAAACCTTCCTCTTGGTAGTATAATTCTGTAATTTGGGGTATACGGTTTATGGTAAACGTAATGTTTTCTAGTCTATTCAATTGTTTTTATAACTAGGCAAAAATTCTATAGTATAAGCATCTTCCTTTTGTACTGTGGGGCTAGAGAAGAGGTAGTTAGTAGAATAGTATAAGTGAAATGATCTAAGGTCCACGATGGAGTAGTGTGTTAGTCTGGGCACTTTAGAGAAACAAATCCACAGAAACTCATGTATAAGAGAGAGTTTTATGTAAAGGTTAAGTGTGCATCAAGAAAACATCCCAACCCAGTGCTGCCCAAGCCCACAAGTCCAATATTAACCCATATGTTTGACACCAATCTACAAAGTCCTCCTCCATCTCACAAAGCACACGCAATGATGCCGATTGCAGGAGGAAAGCTGAATCAGTGAATGTGTAAACATCTCAGTTCTGGCAGGGGTCTCCACACGGCTGCTCCAGCACCCAGGACTGCATTGGGGTAGGTCCATGTGGCTTCTCCTTGGGGATGTGTTGCAGAAAGTGAGCCTTGCAAGCTGAAGCAGGGAACTGGCTAAGGCAGCTGCACCCTGGTCCAACCATCAGAGAGCAAGAGACCTGAGAAGCAAAGCTCACTGAGCCATTTATCCCTCCACCCTCTAATTAACCCCACATGTTATCGGCCAGGTTGGCACAATAAACTTTAACTATCTCAAGAAGTATACCAACTACTTGCTAACTTAGCAGCATCAAAGCAGCATTTAGAGAAATATTTTCAGAGTTTTTCTGGAAGCAGCACCTCAAGACAATAGGTAGATCTTTGTGTGCGTGTGAATGATTCATGTGTGCACACGCATGTGAGTGTGCATGTGCTTAAAAGCGATACAGATAATAGCCATTGCCTTCATGCTCTGCTCAGCCCTGTGAACAGTTTTCTAAGCTGTATTTCAGAAACGCAACATTAAGGTCATGCTGCGAGCTTTTTCTCTGAAAGCAGATGACAGCTTTTACACACGTGGCGAGATGGTATGCAGCGGCCCAGTCAGCATGTGTGACTCTGGAAAGCTTTGCCTCACTTTAACATAGGAGAAATTATCTTACACACATACATTTCTACTCAATCTAGAGATGCATCTCTTTTAATTGGGGAACCAAAGGTTATGATCCTCATTTTTCTGTAGATTATTGTAATATCCAGTTTTTCAGAGAAGAGATGGTTTTCTATGCTTTGGTAAATTTTTGTTTTGTTCCATTTTATGTGTTACACACACATTTAGAAAATTTATAGTAATACCATTAATTAATACACGAAAATTCCAGTTCTTAAATATAAAATATAAGAATGAAAATCATTCAGATGCTTCCTCACACATTCGTTGACACCAATGATTCAACAGAAACAGCCATGGGAATACAATTAGAATACTATTCCACCAATGAAATGTGAAAAAGCAAATCAGGGAGTAATAGCTACCATAATACTTATTAAGCATGTTATATATTCATTCACTTAAAGGCATGTTAAGTTCCATTTAGTAAGATGTGTAACTAAAGGCATTGGTCGTTCAGTGATAGAGTTCTGGCTTTCCAAGGGGGAACCTGGCTTTCATTTCCAGCCAACACACCTCACGCACTGCGACACCCCAGCTGTCAGTGGAGGCTTGTGTTTTGCTGCAATGCTGAGCAGGAGTCAGTAGAAAGTCCACACTCAGACAGACTTGGCCATCTACCTTTGAAAATCAGCCGATCAACACCTTATGGTGCACAACAGTCCAATCTGTAACTGATCATACCCATAGTGCAGGCGTGGGCAGTGCTTCATCCTGCCATGGTGCCATCGTGAACTGGGCTTAACAATGTTTATCTCAGCAATAGGAATATTCCACTGAAAAAAGATTGTTTGCAGGTAAGGGGAGGAGGACATTAATCTTTGTTAATAGGATGCTATTTTATTCAATTAATTTGCTCTCCTCTACAAACATCTTTTCTGGCAGCCTATAAAATAAGTATTATATTTATCTATTTCTTTTCCTTCCTCTCCAAGTCCTTCCCTCTCCACTTTCCAAGAATTGTTTTCTTTTTATAGTGATTGTTTTTGAATATTCATAAACACAATTTTAGGCACTTAATATTCAAAGAGATCCCTAGATGGTATAGTGGGTTATGCAGTGGGCGGCTAACCACAAGGTAATAGTTCAAAGCCACCAGTCACTCCTCAAGAGAACAAAGAGGCTTTCTACTCCCATAGTTAGTCTCAGAAACTCACAGATACGGCCCTACCCTATCCAGCCGAGCTGCTGTGGGTTGGAATTGACTGCAAGGCAGTGAGTGTGGTCTGGCTTGGTTTCCAAGGCAGTATAAATAGTTTGTCCTCAGCTGGAAACCTAACCGTTAGCTCCTCTCACGTACCCAGAAGTACCGGGAAAGATAGGCCTGGCAACCTACTTCTGGTAAGATTACAGCCAAGAAAAATCTAAGAAAACTGCTCATTCTACTCTGTAATATAATTTGGAATTGACTCAGTGGAAGCTACCAACAATAGTTTTTCCATATAGAAATTGGAAACAAATTGTAATCAATTAGAAATATTCAGCAGTTATTTCATGTATAAACTGAGTGGTAAGAAATTCCATCCCTCTGAAAAATTCAATGATACATGAAATAACTTTCAAATGATGTATCAATTACATATTAAAATTCATGTTTATACTGTATAGCTCAATTGTGTACAATACTGTTATAAACGCTTAATCAAAAATAAATTTTTTTCTGGATTAACCCAACAATTAATGAAGACAGAGACTGTTTAAAAGTGATAGGAGAAACCTTTATTTTGATGGCTCTCTCTCAACAATAATTAACATTTTCATTTTGGTTTCATCTAGTCCCACACACTACTATTAATACACACAAACAGTAATGTGTGCCTCTATTTAAAATGTGATTGTCTGAAAATACTCCAGCAGTGCACACACGCACACAGTCTGGCTAGCTAGCTATAGAATCTGTCTCTGCATGTGTTTGTGCACTTTTTCTTACGAGTCTTTGAAAGTAAATCTAAGATATTATTTCATTAGAAAACACTTAATATTTCTAATAGATGCGGGCTTTCTTTTTTAACAACATTATTAATACCACTCTTAAAAGAATTAACCACTTAACACCTAATTAATGAACCACTCCTCAGATTGCCTATTTAAGTGGTTTGCCAAAATAAGAATACAAATCAATACACTGCATTTGATTGATTTGTTTCTTAGGCCCCTTTTATTCTATAATAGTTCCCCTCCCCTTATAAAGGTCACTGTTTATGGAAGAAGCAACGTTAATTATTTTACAGAATTTTGCATATTTTAATTTTGTTAATTAGTCCTTGTTACTTAGTATCATTTAGATACTACCCACATTTTCCATAATTTAATATATTGATTTATCTGTGTGGGGATATTCAGGTTCACTGTTTTGGCAGGATTAATGCGTAGGTGGTGCTAGGTATGTCGTACAATGGAGGTTGTGTTTTTCTGATGCTCACAGAGATCTGTGGGTTCAGGGATTGTTTGGTTATAGACATTCTCACCAACTCAGGTCCCTGCTCCTGGCTTAAATAATGAAGACAGATTGGGTGAAAGTAAAAGAGGAAAGCTCTATTTTGGTGGATCAAGTGAAGAGCAAATTGGGACTTGAGTTGCCAAGGCAAGCTCCCGCAAAAATAGGATTTGTAGTTTTATACATGTACGTAAATCAAAGGGATTGTGAATATGGAACCGGTTTTCCAGGAATGGTCATGAATATGTATTAAGGCGGGGTTATGATTCTTGGCAAGATTAGACCTCATTTTCTTCTTTTTTTTTTTTGGATCTCTTCCTTCTAAATACTGTCCAAGTTGGTTTAGTGATGTCTTTTGTGTGATGTCTTTGTTCCTAGCCTTTGGCTTTGGTATCAGGTACAGGTATGCACTTTCTATGTATATGCATCAGGCTAGATCTGATTATAAACCATACTTGTTTGTTGCCAAGGGACACTTTTCACGGAGGAAAAGGTTCAGGAGAAACAGATTATCAGGAAAGAAATAACAAGTGAGTTACAGGAAATATATGAGATATGTATTTCAACATTGTGTGACAATATCTCTTATATCCTTAATTCAGAGTTACTAGAGAAGCTGTGGAATGTGCATTACTCAGGGCAAAGCACTTTGGGTTCCAAGATTTTCATGAACACTTTATCTAACATTTAGCAGCCACTGATGAATTTAAGATTCACCGTTTTTTTCATTCGCAGCAGAAAATATCTGATTTTTTGTCATAGAAATAATTGCTCTATAAAGGAAACTTCCCCTCAATAAATTTTGGGTCACCCTGAAATCATTGTACAGAAAAAGGGTTATAAATGCTGATTATTTCACAATTTCCAGGAAAACAAATTGATGCTCTAACAACCTCCCAATGGTTGCGTCTAATTAAGTGAAAATTCTTTTGGATGTTCAAATTTTCATTCTTTGGTTAATGGGAGTAAACTTAGCTGGACCCTCGTTTAGAAATGACCCCAGTTGTTCCTGAGAGGTTGTTTTCTTTATTATTATGAATGTGACATCATTCCTCTTCAATCTATCATTCTTGGTACAGTAAACCACATGATTGTCAGATTCAAAATGGCTAACATCAGTACACTTTAGCTCACTAATGCCTATGATATTGATCTTTATGATTTACATTTCATTTTTGACAACTTCCAGTTTCCATAAATTCATACTTCATACAAGTCTTCATCCTGATTATTAACAGATGTTTGTATGTGCTTCTCATTTTGAGTTGTGCCCCATTGAGTTAGTTAATTGTGCCAACCTGGCCAATAATCACACGTGGGGCTAATTGAAAGGCGGAGGGATAAATGGGTGGTAAGCCTCGCCTTTCTAGTTCTCAGGTCTCTTGCTTTGTGATGGTCGCACTAGGGTGCAGCTGCCTTAGCGGTTCCCTGCTTCAGCTTGCAAGATTGACTTCCTACAAGACATCCCCAAGGAGAAGCCACATGGACCTATTCTGATGCAGCCCTGGGTGCTGGAGCAGCCG
>NW_022111321.1:2565150-2566622 GCF_000313985.2 Echinops telfairi | reverse complement strand
TACATCTGCCGTAATCCACTGTATAATGACTCGGCCTACCAGCAAGGTCTACCAGCTCGTCCCTGGTCTACAGTCGGAGGGAATTTACCAGAAGCTTAATCCACATCTATTTGCCTTTCACTTTTTTTTTAAAAAGTGGAACAACCTTTAAATGGGTCAAAAGGAAGACCTAACATCTTCTTTGTCCTAACACACACACACACACACACACACACACACACACACACACACTCCCTCATATTCCTCTCAGGTGTCACAGTCTTAGAACGCTTTCTTCTGTTTGTTATAGTAACTCTACTTTATCAGATGCTATTTAATTTCCATTTCCCCCCCTTTGTCCCTGAATTCAAAGGGGTTGATTCCCCACCTCACCCTCCGCCCTACTCCCACAATTTTTCTTTACATTTACTATTTCTTTTTACCCCATGAATGTAAGTGCCAGACTTACTTACTTTAACTTAATCTGGAATAATTATAGAAGAGAAAAATGGCATGTTTGTGGGTATGGTATGCCTGTAGGTATACATATTTTCCTCTGCCTCTTGGGTTTGGTAGTCCCTGGTTTCTGCTATTTTATGCCTCCAAGAACCAAATTGATCTCCATTAAGTCGCTTCTAACTCATAGCAAACCTCTCGGGCAGATCACACTGTCCCTGTGTTTCTGCAGCTGTACCTCTTCACCAGAGTAGAACCTTGTCTTTCTCCCGCAGAGCGGCAGCTGGTGGTGTCCAACTGCTGACCTTGTGGTTAGCCGCCCGAAGCACAAACACCGCAACCACTTTAGGGCTGAGTTGCAAGCTCAGTCGTTGGTGGAAGCAAGGAGGTGGGGGGTGGGGGTGGTATTGGTTAAGGTGGTATAAAGCCACCTCAACAGTTGCTGAACCCACCACCCTGACCATGTCCCAGAGCAGGCTCACAACAGAAGGGTGTGGAACAACTCTTAAACTCTCCCGTATTTTTTTGTAGTAACTCTCTTGTATCTTGTTTAGATTATGGTTACTTAAAAAAAAAATCAATCATATCTATTTTCTAGCTTTCAGAAATTTACTACATCTAGTAGTTTAGCGTTTCCTCACTGTGGTTTCTTTGTAAATTTAAATATATATAATATGACAACAGAAGATATATATTTATCTATAGGTCATGTGTTACTAGGAAAACATATTACCATATCAAAATTTTAAGAATATATTGAATATAATTGATCATTATTTTGACAAATTTGTTTTATCCTCCCTTAACTTTTGTTCCTTATAACCTTTAAGTCAGGTTACATGCAGAGTAATCTAGCTTCCTTATGTAAATATTTCCTGTCCAGAGTATATGTAAAGATCCTTGGCTGTATTTCATCCAAAAATACTTTCCTCAAGAAAAGGCCATTGGTCTTTAGTGAATTCTGCATGTTTTCCATAGTGAATTATAATTGTCAAACTTTTTGTTATTAGAGAGATTTTCCTAAATTTAAAGTTATA
>NW_022111321.1:2561189-2563625 GCF_000313985.2 Echinops telfairi | reverse complement strand
GGTCTTATGAACTTGATCTGGACTGGGCTGGGATGTTTTCTCAATATACAATTGCTCTTTGATATAAACTTCTCTATTACACACATGAGTCTCTCTGGATTTGTTTCTCTAGTCAACCTAGATTAACACTGTGGCCCTATGCACAACAGAAGGAAACACTAAATGGTCCTGCACCATCCTCGCAATTGTTCCTATTCCTGAGCCCATTATGCAGCCTGTGTGTCCATCCATTTCATCTAGAGCCTTCCTCTGTACTCCTCCCTTTCACCCGGCCCATTTACCGAACATGCTGTCCTTTTCCAGGGAATGGTCTCTTCTAACAGTATGTCCAAAGTGTGTAAGATGAAGTCTTGTCATCCTTGTCTCTAAGAAACACTCTGGCCTTATGTGTTTCAAGGCAGATTGGTTTGTCCTTTAGCAGTCCATGGTATTTTCAATGTTCGCCTGCAGCATCACAATTCAAATGCATTGATTCTGCTACAGTTTCCCTTATTCAGTCTCCAACATTCACATGCATATAATGCAATGGAAAATACCCTGGTTTGAGTCAGAAGCATCTTAGTTCTCAAAGTAATAGTCTTGCTTTTCAATACTCTAACAAGGTTTTGTGCAGCAGATTTACATATGTAAGTATGCCTTTTGACCTCTTGATTGCTGCTTCCATAAATACTGATTGTGAATCCAAGTAAGACAAAATCCTAGACAACTTCAGCTTTTTCTCCATGTATCATGATGTTACCTATTGTTCCAGTGGTGAGGATTTTGGTCTTCCTTTCATTGAGTTGTCATCTGTACTGAAGGCTACAATCCTGTCCTTTATCAGCAAGAGCTTCAATTCTTCCTCACTTTCAACAAACAACATTGTGTCATCTGCATATTGTAGGTTGTTTATACGCCTTCCTCCAATCCCAATGTTGCACTCTTCTTCATATAATCCCGCTTCTCTGATGTTTGCTTAGTGCACGGATTGAACAAGTATGGTGAGAAGATACAACATCAGCACTGACACACACCTTTCCTGATTTTAAACCATGCAGTATTCTCTTGTTCTGTTCCCACAACTCAACCGCCTCTCACTTCTTGCACAAGTTCCAAAGGAGCACAATGAAGTGTGCTGAAATTCTCATTCTTCTTAAGATTCTGTAGTTTCTTATGGTCCACACAAGTCAAATGCCTTTGCATAGTCAATGAAGCGCAAGTAAACATCTTTCTGGTATTGCTGCTTTGAGGTAAGATCCATCCGACATCATCAATGATTCCCCTTCTTCCACATCCTCTTCTGAATCCAGACTGAATTTCTAGCAGTTCCCTGTAAATGTAGTGTTGCTACCACTGTTGGATGATCATAAGCAAAATTTTACTTGTGTGAGAGATCAGTGATCTTGTTCTACAGTTTGAACATTCTTTGGGGTCACCTTTCTTTGGAATGGGTACAAACATGGATCTCTTGTAGTCAGTTGACCGATAGTTGTCTTCCAAATTTCCTAGCATAGAAGCGTGAGTACTTACAGTGCTTCTTCAGCTCTCTGAAACATTCCAAAGGATAATCTATCAATTCCTGGAGCCTTGCTTTTGGCTAATGCATTTAGTGCAGTTTGAACTTCTCCCTTTAGCACCTTTGGTTTTTCTTCTCCTGCTACCTCCTGAAATGATGGAATGCTGAGTAGTTGTTTTTTTTTGTACAGTGACTCTATGTATTCCTTCAATCTTCTTTTCATGCTTCCTGCATCACTAAATAACGTGTCCATACAATCTTTCAGAATTGCAATTCTAGGCTTAAATTTTTCTTGATCTCATATATGCTGTGTGTTCTTCCCTTTTGATTTTCTAATTCTAGGTCCTTGCACCTTTTATTGTAATGTTTGGTATCGGCTTCTCAAGCTGCCTTTTGAAAATTTCCTTTCTTCTATTTGCTTTAGCTACTCTAAGCCTGAGAGCCTTTGGACATGTTGTCAGGAGAGACTAGTCTCTCGAGAAGGCCATCATGTTTGGTAAAGTGGAGGGGAGGCAAAAAAGAGAAAGGCTCTGGACAAATTGGATGGACACAGTGGCCGCATCAGTGGGCTCAGGCATAAGAACAATTGTGAGGATGGTGGAGGACTATGTAGTGTTTAATTCTGTTGTGCATTGGGGTGCTATGGGTTGGAGCTGACTCGATGGCACCTAACAACAACAACAACAACAACAACAACAACAACAAAATCAATGATTAAGAACAAGTTTCAGAGTCTCTCTGGCACTTACTTTGATCTTTTCTTTATTTCCTGTATTAAAAAAAAATAATTAAATCATTTTATTGGGGGCTTGTACATGCTTATCACAATGCACACATACATCCATTGTGTCAAGCACTTTTGTACATTTGTTTGCCTCATCATTCTCAAAACATTTGCTTTCTACTTGAGTCCTTAGTATCAGCTCCTCATTTTTTCCCCT
>NW_022111321.1:2554013-2559846 GCF_000313985.2 Echinops telfairi | reverse complement strand
GTGATTTTGATGTCTTCCTCTATTCTTCTCCCATTAGTTTTCAATGTGTCAAATCAGTTCTTGAAATTCAGGTGAGACATACTCACCCCACCTGAGCATTTTGACGCTTGTGAATGAATCCTTCAGGTCTGAGTGTACTCAAAATGTGACTGGGGGAGCTGATTTAGTGGAGAGGAGTTGACCATGGTGATGTGAGTCAGGTAAATTTTGTAAGACTACCCAAGCAAATGCTTGAGCCCCAATATCTTTTTCCCCCCATTAATTAATTCTTTCAGATTTTATTCTCAACCATCTCTTCCCCAGATAACTCAAACCTGGGTCCAGAAGCAGCTATAATGGGAGACAAACTCAAATGACATTACCATGCAACACCTTGTAAGAAAACTTTTTAAAAATCATTTTAATTTTAGCCCAGGTGCAAGTTTCTATTAATGCCTAACAAATTAGTACAACTTTAGTGACTTAAGGTGATACCTATTTATTATCTTACAGTTTTGTAAATCAGGCTGAGCTGGTGAGTTCTTGATTGTCAGAAATATAAAGGCAGAAATTACATGTTGACCACATTGAGCTTTTATCTGGAGGCTCTAAATAATAATCAACTTTTAAGCTTGTTCAGTTGTCAGAATTTAGTTCATTGCAATTGTAGAACTGAGATGTTTGGTGACTGTCAACTGGTTATTATTATCAATCTCTAGAAGTCTTTCTCCAGTTTTTGAACAGCTTCAAAGCCAACAATGGTGAATAAAATCCATCTCATATTTTGATTCTGCCTGTCTTTCACTTCTAACACAAACTAGAGAAAATTCTTTGCCTTCAAAGTGCTCATGTGGTAGATTTTACTCAACTGGACAAGGTCATGTTTGATTAAGTCCAAGTCAATTTGTAACTAACTTTATTGACAGTCGCAAAATCCCTTTTGTCATATTAGGGTACTATAATCACAAGTGTGCGAGTTCATGATATTCACAGGTTGGAAGATAGGGACTGAGTACCTTCAGGGGTGATTTAGCTTTCTGCCTCCCCAGTCCTGCTCATTTTTACTTCATTTTCACTCCTTAGGATGAGGTAGTACTCAAAAGCCTCCTAAGAAGTAGGCTTTTGGTAGACTCACTCCTATGGCTTGAAGATTAGCTGTAGCTACGCCAAAACTCCAAATTATGCTGTAATTAAGACACACCATAATTTATATAAAAAGATAAGTGTATATACAAATCAACCTTTGAGTGTTGGCACTTTCCTCCCACTTGGAGGAATGTTTAATTCCTCCTCCATAAAATCTTTTGGTTCTTTTTATAGTATTGCATGGGAGAAGAGAACTATCTTTGACATAAATATGTTAAATTATTTCTGAGAGTCTTGATGTATGTAAAAAATATTTTCTAAATTCCTTCTTCTCAAAGTGGCAACAGTTTTTGATGTATGAAAGGTCATGTTAATTAGTTTGGCATTTAAATCAGCACCCTTAACCAGATTAATTGACTTGGTATTTAATACATGATTGAACCTGTGTTACCCTGTTATTATATGGAAATCCTGATTTTGATTCATATGAATATTGGAATATTAAACAATTATTAATTGATTCTAGTTGTCCTAATTCATGCATTTACATCTCTTCCATTATTGTAATGAAATGAAATAACACCACTTTAAAATATGAAAGCTGTGACCCTCTGCATTTAGTTTACGTTTTAAAAAATAAAGGGTCAGAAATTATGTTATGATAGAGAAGATATAATAGTAATGCCTAACCATTTTTAATTTGAAGGTTATATGGAAATCTTTGCCCAAAGGGAGGAAATGCTTCAAAATATTACTTTATTTCCAACGAAGAATAATTATAGTAACTTTACTTTTAGCTTTTTATTCTCTAAAGATGATCAAGCTTAATTTAACAAGTGGAAATTCTCTTATACATTTCTATATTCGTATCACTTAGAATACAGTAGATGCCTTTGTTGAATACAAGGCAAGATCTGCCTTTGGTCTCTGCATCTCTGAAGCATAAGATTTCCCTTATTGGTGCCAGGGAATGGGAACCTGGAGCTTTATAATCTCATCGTTATGACAAACATTTCTTGATTTTCCCTAAGACACATGGGCCTTGGAAACAGCTCATAAGTACTCTTTGAGGAACTCCCTTGCCCTCTTGCTAATTCTGCAGTCTTCCCCCAAGGCATCAGACACTTCTTCCTGGACAGAGGCATTGGCACTGATTTATTCCTGGGAGTGATACTCTCAAGGAACAGCTTATTAGTACTCCCACTGTGGTTCCGGTCCTGCCTGCAGCCTCGCACTACCTCTTCTCTTTCAGTTGTTTGAACTACACCTATTAGCTTCCGGTTTACTTCCTTTTCCCTGTCAAGTGTGCAAGACTTCCTCTATTTTGCCTGAAGTTAAAGAAGCCTAATTGATAGATTCTTTTGGCTGTGTAGAAATTAAATTCACTTCTGTATCCACTAGAGTTATTCTCTATCATGTTACTATCCTCAATGGCCCCAACACTACCTTTTTTTTTTTTTACAAAAGGGTAGAAATATTGCTTTATTGGGAAAACTTCCATCCAAATTACTTTATGCTTTTCAAAAAGTCCTAACAAGTATTCAAAGAAGAAAACAAATATAGCTTCCATAGGGAAAAAACAAACAAAATGGAGTTGACAATTGCCCCAAATAATTTCTAAAAGAGAAAAAAAGTAATATTTAACCTATCTTCTTTTGAGGCAGAGTAAATGAACTCCACGATTCATAAATAAGATTTTCTTACTTTAGTTTATTTAAAAGCAGGAAGAACTGAGATTCTGGTTGGATGCATGTTGAATACAAAATAGAAAATTCACTCTTGACCAAGATGAGAGAAAAAAATCATTCTTCAACATATGAATTCTTGTGCAATGAAGTCCAAAGGTCTGTTGAATGCACCTTTTTGATTCACGTCCTGCCTGTATTTCTCTTCTGAGACACATTGATGGCGTAAGGATTTTACAGAGCCGTTGACTTCTTCCTTTTGTGGAGGCAAACCCCAATAGCTTCAATCATTTCTATTTCTTCCTCTGTGTTGCCTTCTGAGTCCTCCTCAGGAATCTGACCTTCTTTCTTTCTTGTCCTCATCTCTTCTTTCTTTCAGTGGAGAAGGGGAAGGGGATGTAGACCTGTCGTCGTGTCGATCTGGAGTGTCTTCTGTGTGGGGACTGATAATGTGGGCAGACAGAATTTGGTTGGACTTTTCTCACTTTATTTCTCTCTGTTGTCTTGGCTTACTTGATCAGTGGCTCAAATGCCAACACATAAAAAATACACTTGTGGTGTTAATAAAATCCCAAACACTAATAAATGCCATGGATATCAATCCTGTGTTTTTAAGCACATTAACCATATTGGGAAGGGGTATTATTAAACCAAGTGGCAGACCGATAAATTAGTATAGAGAGCAACTTGTCTGGATTCTCAGAGAAAGCCAGTTGTACGTTGGCCAATTCAGGCAACCTTGCTTAGGAATTTCTTTATATCCACCTCATACTTATCATATCATGCTACATTGTTAGTTTCTTAAGATCTACTATTTTATTATTGTTCTCTTGTGCTATGAATTATGGAAAGATACTACGTGGAATTTCAGCTGTGTGTTTTTTTAAGTCATTGTATTGGGGGCTGAGATAGTTTATTGTGCCAGCCTGGCTGGATAAACACAAGTGAGATTAACTGAAGGGCAGAGAGATAAATGGCTTGGTGAGCCTCGCCTTTCTTGTCTCTCGCTCTTTGATCATTGGACTAGTGTGTGGTTGCCTTGCTTGTTCTGTGCCTCAATTTAAAGGCTACACTACCTGTGGGACGCCTAGCCTGTGGACTGTGTCGCTGTAAGTTGAGGTCCCTTTAAGACATCTCTGGAGCTGGGGACTGGCGGGTGGTGACCTGCCTTGTGATTGGCTGCTGTGCTGACATAGCCTAGCTCTCTCTATAAATAGAGGAAGATCTGGCAGGAGACTAGACTTGAAGGACTGCTAGTCTCTCACAACTCTCTCTCACGGACGTGAGTTGCCCTGAGCCATTTGTAGTGCTTTATAATTTAACTGTTTATTTCTTGTATTATATATTTATCTGTATATGATTTAACAGTTCATTTCTTGTTATATATCTAATTATCTTTATAAATAAATATATTAAATTATCAGCAATTTGGTTTTATCTCTCTAAAGAACCCTGTCTAACACAGGGGCTCTTGCAACTCTTATAACATTCCATACATTGTTCTACCAAGCATATTTGTATGTATCATTTCCAAAGCATTTTCTACTTGAGTGCTTGGTATAAGCTCCTCTTTTTTCCCCTCCCTCCCCCACATTCCCATCTTTGTGAATCCTTTGATCAGTTATATGTCATTATTATTTCATATCTTACACTGTCTGTTGTCTCCCTTCATCCACATTTCTGTTATTTGTCCCCTTCAGGGTGGGGGGCTATATATCCAACCTTGTTATTGGTTCCCCCTCTGTCCCCCTTTCCCCTCCCTGACCATCCCCCCACCCTCATGATATCTCTATTCCCACTACTGTTCCTGAGGGGTTTATCTGTCCTGAATACCATGTATGCAGAACTCTTGTTTGTACCAGATTTGTAAGATAGAACTGGGTCATGGTGGTTGGGGGATGGTGAGGGGCAGCATTCAGGAACTAGAGGAATGTTGTGTGTTTCCTTGGTGCTATACTGTGCCCTGGTTGAATCATCCCTTCCTTATAACCTTCTGTGGGGAGTTGTCCAATTGTCTACAGATGGGCTTTGGGTCTCCACTGAAAACCCCCTTGTTTGCATCAATATAGTTGTTTGTTTTGGATCTTTTGATACCTCATAATCACACAGGTTGGTGTGCTTCTTCCATGTGGGCTTACTTGCTTCCCTGCTAGACGACTGTTTGTTTAACTTCAAGTCTTTAATACCCCATATGCTATATCTTTTTATAGCTGGGCACCATCTGCCTTCTTCACCCATTTTTTTTTTGCTTATGCACCCATTTTATTTTCAGAGATTGTGTCAGGTAGCTGAATATCAAAGAGTGCCAGGTTTTCAGAACAAAGTATTCTTGTGTTAAGGAAGGCCTTGAGTAGAACTCCAAAGTCCATCTGCTCTCTTAATACTTAACATATACATATATGTGCATTGGTCTCTATCCCTTTCATTATAAATTAGTATTTTTACTTATATACATGCCTAAAGCTATATCTCTATAAATAGCTTTTGCCTCCTATTTCTTTCCTCCATTTCCTTGAATCTTGCTCACCTTCATTCAACTTTTAGAGTTTCCTCTCGGATACATTGCACTTGATTATACCCCACCAGGCATTATATGCCCTCCTCCCCATCAATTTAGATCTCTTGTTGTTCCCTTACTCCTGAGTTTGTTAGCTCCCCACTCTCCCTTCCTGCCCCCTCCTCTCCCATTCCCCCCTCACACGCCCCCCCCAAACTACCAGTCCTGCTGTTTTCTCTTTGGAATTGTTCATCCTGTCTTCTTTATATAGATAGTGTGAAATAAAAACAAAAACAAAACAAAACAAGAAAATAAACCAATAGATAGTTCCAGGACTGCCTGCTGACCCTTATGTATGTTTTCTGCTCGCCTGATGAGGTGCCAAGTCCTGTCCCCCAAGCCAGAAGTCTATTTTCAGGATTCCTCGGGGACCTGGTTACTTTGTTCAGCTGATTTTGAAAGTGTCTTTTCTTCCAAGAACTCACTGCCAGCGAGTCAATAACAACCCTGGTAATTCTATAGAACAGTGTAGAACTGCCCCTGTGAGTTTCTGAGACTGTAACACTTTACAGTAGTAGAAAGTATC
>NW_022111321.1:2542806-2553017 GCF_000313985.2 Echinops telfairi | reverse complement strand
AGTGGCCTACAAATGGGCTTTGGGTCTCCACTCCGCACTCCCCACCTCATTCACTATGGTAAGATTTTTTGTTCTGAAGATGCCTGATACCTGATCCCTTCAACACAGGCTGGTGTGCTTCTTCTAAGGGAACTCTTTTAAAAAGGAAAGGATGGACATCTCCAAATAGTGCTGATACTTAATATAGTCATATTAAGATTCATAATGACCATGTAATTTTTTGTGGTCCTTGTTTCTGTAGGATACTAACATTTTCATCAAATCCCATTTCTACTGTATTCAGTTCCATCCCGATGAACTGGAGTTGATGAGTGCCAGGATAGTAGCAATGGCATAGTGTTAAGATGGCTTTATTGCTAGTGCTATTCTGACTTTGAGCCTTGTCTCCTCTAGCTGGACTTTTGCCTTTTGTTTATCCTAAATGAATTCTGGAAATTAAGTCATCGGGGTTGATTTTTGTCTATCAATAACAGAAGTTTTGAATTCAGAGGTTTGAAAAATGGGAATGTATAGTCTCATATACCAATAAGCCCAGAATTAGACAACCGGGGGCTGGTAAACTGTGTAACAATGACATCAAGGCTTAAGGTTTAAAAATTGTTTTTGCTGCACTGTCTAACATTTTTGCTTTTAAATATATTTGTCCACAAGATGACTACTATGCCTTCAGACAAGACATGGAGAAAGGGAAAGAGTAAGGGTGTACTGTTAAGGAAACAAAGCCTTTCTCAAGACTTCCTCTTCCCTGCCATCGATAATCAATTCATGCTTCACTGGACAACCTATCAGCTTTGGGTGCATAAGCATTAATTATGAAACCTTAATGGCATACAATAATAAACACTTAATTACTATGTGTCTATGGGATTCGGCTGATGAGAACTGGGTTCATTTATGTGGATCTATTGCAGTCATTCTCAATCTGTGGGTTACAACCCATTTGGGGGTCAAACGATCCTTTCATAGGGGTCGCCAGATTCACAACAGTAGCAAAATTACAGTTATGAAATAGCAATGAAAATAATCTTCTGGGTGGGGGTCAGTCACTACAACATGAGGAACCGTATTAAAGGGGTTGTGGCATTAGGAAGGTTGAGAGCCACTGATTACTGGATTCTACTGAGCTCACTTATGCATCTGCAGGTTGCTGGACACTCTGCTCTAGGGAGAATTGGGTAGGGTTGCGGAGTGGTTAAGTGTTGGGCAGGTGAACTGCAAGTTCAGCAGTTCAAAACCACTGGTTGCTATATGGGAGAAGACCAGGCATTCTACTCCCATAAAGAGTTTGGAAACCTATAGTAGCAGTTCTACTGTACCCTATCGGGTTGCTATGAGTCAGCGTTGACTAAATGGCAGTGGATAGTTTGTTTGGGCACCTTAGCTGGGTTCCTTTCTTCTTTTCCTAGGATTAGAAGACTGTTCCATGGACAGCAGAAATGCAGTAGTATGCAAGAGGAAACATGGGGACCTCTTGAAATTTATGCTTAGTAGCAAGGACCCTTTTACTGGCCAAAGAAAGTCACATGGATGAGCTCAGAGGCAGAGGGAACCAGTACATTTACATCACATGTCTTGTGGTTATGGAGCACATGAGGAATTGCAGTGTTTCATGTAATTCACCACAGACAGAATTAGGCCATGCAAGCACTACTCCTAGCTATTCAAAGAAGTTAGAACATAAAATTAATTAGCTCATTATGTTGCTATAAAGAATGATTATTGCTTCCCTACCTTATTTCTATTTCTATTTCTTCTTTTCCTCCTCATTCTTACTATCTTTCTACTTTTTTTTTTTTTTTTTGGCAAGGAAAAGAAGATAGAAATTCATACCGAGTAGGCAATAAACAGACACCCTTTTTTCTATAGAGCACTCTCATACTTTGGGCAAACTTGCTACTGAATCTCGCTTACAACACCCCTGTCTTTCTTGACTTCTGCCCATTCTATTTTCTATGATGGAAGCCCTTCTCCTAAACCTCATCTAATGACCAAATTCCTCGCTTGTTGCCTCTTGCCATGCTCCCCTGGTGCCAACGGTTCCTCCCTGCTATCTGCTGGGAGTTCCCTGGCTTGCCTTCCTGGACTTAGGATCCAGTGTAGTCGAGTTAGTTCCAATATTACCCCCATTTAATTTTCAGTGACATTAAGTAAAAGAAATGTGGGGACATCAAATGTAATGATATTTTTTGTGTAAGTTAAATACAGATTATAAAAAAATTCAACCTTGTCTGGTTAAACACGATGATGATGATGAGATTAGATAAGAAAAATGTGAATTACAGTTGAAGATGTAAGGCTAAAGCAGGAAGGAGAATCTGAAATTGTTAGATCTCTCAGAGGACAGATATACCTGGGTCCTTGGCTCCACGTGAGAAAGTATTCACACCGAAGCCTGGTTTGTGATCCAAGTGAGTTTTATGAGAGTTAGAAGAAGTTTCAGGTTTACACAGGCACCCGCAGGGCCCCTCACCCCGTGTAGCCTCCATAGAAGTTGCTCAGAAAGTCACGAGGTCAGCTCTGGGCGCCTGCCTTTTTCAATTATTCCTCGGGGAGGCATGGTGGACGACCCTGGTCGACCCCATTGGCTGAATTGAATTTACCTGGCCTAGGTGGGTCAATCCAGGTTTAGCACCCACCCAGGTGTACCTCCCCTTCCTGGCCAGAAACCTGAACCTCTGAGCATGCGTAATGGACTCCCCAGTCCCTATGCTAGCTACCTAACAAAATCAATAGTAATGACTGAGAGCTTAACATTTGTCGGGGTCCTTGAACATGATGGTTATGGATAGGAACAAGCAGAGGAAGAAGACTAGAAAGCACAGTGTGTACATGTGGAGGTTAATGTGGCCCAGAAAGGATCTGAAAGGAAAAAATAATGTGAAATTTGGCTTCAGAAAAAAAAAAGTCTGTCAGGAGTTTACAGACCTTCAGCACAGACAGCAGTGGTTCAGACACAGAACTCCAGTTCCTAGTGCAGAGTGAGATTGCCAAGAGCAAAGCCAGCACTGGGATGTCAAGAGTTGGTAAGCAGATCTTATTTACGACATTCAAGAGACCATTTTTAAACCACTTGTGAATATTTTTAGCAAACTAAGCTCTATGATGTGCTTTGTGCTTTTGTCCTATAAAACCAAGGCTGTCTATCAAATTCTAAATAATGTGTTCCTGCTATTTTGGCTCACTGTAGTCACCATTATTTTGGAGTATTTATAGATTTCAGCTATAAACAAAGCAGTTTCTTCCCCTGGATCTCACAAGTTCAAGATAGCTAATGTTACTGGGACTGCTGACCACATCCAACTGAGTATGTTTGTATTTAGAGTTTATATCTTTAATAGAAGATGTAGCATACAACAAAATATTAAGCCACTAAGTCAAACTCATGACCCTGAAGTGAATTCAGATGCATAACAACCCTGTAAGGGTAGAACTGCTGCCCCTGTACATGTCCCAGATTGAAATCCTTTGCTGTAGTAGACAGCTTCATCTTTCTCCCAAGGAGCGGTTGATGGTTTTGAACCGCTGATCTTGTGTTTAGCAACCCAGAACTCAACCATTATGCCACCAGGGGTCCTACCACCGAGACACAGAAGACCTAAATTCTGCCATGGACTCTAGCACTAATTTGACTTCGGAATTTATAGGACTCATTTAATGTATCTGGATCTCAGTTTACACATCTGGCAAGCTGATTGTGCAACCATCTTTTATTACTTCCTATTTCAGCAATGATTTGATTCTGAATTAATAGTAAAGTAATTTTAGGTGCTCTAGTGACATGGTGGGGCAAGTGTTGGGCTGCTAATTACAAGGTTGGTGGATCAACCCCATCAGCAACTCTGTGGGAGAAAAAAAGACCAGGCTGTATGCTCCCAGAAAGATGGATACTCTTGGAAACATCATCCTCGCAATTGTGCTTGAACCTCAGACTTGGAATAAACGGAATACCAGTGAGATTCTTTTTTTTTTTTTTTGTAATATAAACTCACATAATCAAGTGGTATCAAGAGTTGCAAGGGTAAAATATTTCATTATTTTTTCCAAACCCAATTCTTATTTTTATTCAATTGTTATACTCCCATTTACTGATTTCTTATAGACTTTCAATGATTTTACCTTCCTATACAAGTATAGACCAGAAGCCCTGGTGGTGTAGGGGTTGCAAGTTGGATTGCAAGCTGCAAGGACAGCAGTTTGAAACCACCAGAAACTCCTTTGGAGAAAGATGGGGCTTTCTACTTTGGTAGAGAGCTTCAGTCTCAGAAACTCGCATTACTCGATGGCAGTGAGTGCATGATCCAAGTATAGAAGGAGTATTGCTTGTGCTGCAGAACAGGGAATTGGATACTAACTGCAAGGTCCGTCGTTCAAATCTACCAGCTTCTCCTTGGAAGAGAGATGAGGCTATCTACTCTTCTAAGGATTTACCTTCTTAGAAACCCTATATAGGGATGTTAGGGGATAGAATGGATCTGATGTCAATGGGTTTGGTTGGTTTGGTAGACAAGCATAGAAATTCTTAAGTCTGGGCCTGAGCTGGTTAGTACTCAATTTCCTTTTTCCAAGTCCTGGCTTTATTGTTTTATTTTTGTCAGTTTCACTCCTCACTACGAATTTGAGTTTTGTGCCTGAATCACTGTTGTTGGGATTAGGGCTCTATAAACTTCTGACAGATTTTTTTTTTTCACTTTTACTGAAAGCCAAATTCTGCTTCCCATCTGGCTGCAGTCTGGCACCACTGGACACACCCAGTCTTTGTCTCAACCCAAGCCCGTCTCCATTTTCCAGTATGGTTAAGTCTTCCAATTGTGGGGACTGTGTCATAAGAACACATAAAACAACATGGGTATTTTTAGGTCGGCAGTGCTTTCTCATGTGTCTCTGTACAGTTGGACTGTATATGGGCGCCCCTGGCCAGCACAATCATCTGGAGGCCATGACGTAACTACAGTGGGCTTTGATTTATTGGCTCTGCATTTTCCCTGCATGACCTTAAACTAATAGTAAAGTCTTTATGAAAGCAAACAGGCTATTGGTTACTTACAGGTTCTAGCACAGATGTCTAAAAGAGTGACATAAAATATGTTGCAGATTAACTGTCTAGAGAGACTCCATGTGGAATTTAAAACCATCAAAATATCCACAGACTTTGCAAAAATAGCATTTTGGAAGCAGTGTTGCTGTGTCAGCTAATCTGCTTGTGTGGCATACTATTTAATAAAGACACAGGACCTTGAAAATATTTCTGCCGTAATTGGTTTTACATTAAAACTTTGTCCTGTATCCTACCTATAGGGTAAATTCTCTGAAAAATGCTTAGGGGCATCCTAATTCTCAGGTCGATAACACATGGCAAAACATTTAAGACAATGGTTGTCTTCTTAGCTTACTCTTTGTTGATGGTTTAAATCAACATGTCAAATCAAAAGTACTACGTAGGATGAAACTAACCCTTGGAAGAGAGATGAGGCTATCTACTCTTCTAAGGATTTACCTTCTTGGAAACCCTATGTAGGGTTTCATAAAGTCCATTCTGACTCTGAGTAACCCTATAGGACAGAGTGGAATTGATCCCCCGCATTTCTGAGACTGTGAATCTCTATGAGAGCAGGCAGTTCATGTTCTTCCTGCAAAGCAGCTGGTGGGTTTAACCCACCAGTTATGGTTCAAAGCAGTCCATGGAGGAACCCCTGCCACCACCAAGATTTCCTGGACAAAATGACTGCAATTTACTAGACATCATCCAAATATCTTTTTGGATGGCTACGAATAAAGACAACCATGAACCCAAATGATCTTTTAGTTTTTCTCTGTTTATCCATCGAAGCCATGTCGATCTTTTATGTAATTATTTACATAAATGTCTCGTTGCAGCAGCAGAACTAGAAATTAAAGTGAGAAATAATTTATAAATAACTCGTTTACATTTTCTCAGAACCTTAAAAAAATACGTATGTTTATGTATAGTCTCTACTGTTTTAGTCACAGTGCCTGGTCACCTGCTTTCTCTCCTTTTTAGCCTTCAAATACGAAGGATACTATTCTTGACTGTGTTGTAGTAAGGTGCTGTTGAATCGTTTTGACTCATAGCAACGCTATGTACAATGAACGAAATCCTGCCGAGTCCTCACAATCTTTGCTATATTTGAGTCCCTGGTCGCAGCGATGGTATCAGTCCACATCCGTGAGGGTATCTCTGTTTTGCTGACCCTCTACCTTACGGAACATGCTGTCTTTCCCCCTGGAAGTACATGAGATGAAATCTTACCATCCTCAGTTTATTTAAAATACAGCATTTTGGCTATAGTTTCTCCCAAACAGATTTTGTTCTTCTGGCAATCCATGATATATTTAATATTCTTCACTAATATTATAATTCAAGGGTATCAATTATTCCTCAGTCTTCTGTAGTCAATGTTTAGGCTTCACATGCAATTGAAAATACAACTTGAGACTGACTTTAGTTCGCAGAGTGACAGCTTTTCCTCTTTTTGTTTCCTTTAATACTTGAAATACTTAATACTTTTTCCTTTAGTACTTTTGTGGCACATTTGCCCAAATACAATACATTGTGATTTCTTCACTGCTGATTCTATGGATCCCGATGGTGGATCCCAGTAAAATGAAGGCCTGCACCGCTTCAATTTCTTCTCCCTTTATCATGTTGCTGCTTATTGGTCCAGTTGTGAGGCTGGCTTTTTTGCTTGTTTGTTTTGAGATGTAATTTATTCTGAAGGCTATATTCTTTGATCTTCATCACTAAATACTTCCATCCTTTTTGCTTTCCATAAGCAAAGTTGTCATCTGTATGTATAAAGTTATTGATGGATCGCCCTCAAATCCTATTGCTTAATTCTTCTTCATATAGTCATAGAAATGGATTAAGTGTTCTGAAAAAATACAGCCCGGGTACACACTTTTCTTGATTTTAAACTGCACAGCATTTCTGGTTCTACTGGAATGCTGGTTTTTGGGTCTATGTATAGGCTATACATGAACATAATCAGGTGTTCTGCAATTCTTATTTTGGGCAATGTTATCCATAATTTGTTGTGGTCTCCCAGGTGAATGTCTTTCCGTAGAATGAAACACAGATAACTATCTTTCTGGGTATTCTCTGCTTTCATACAGGAGCTTTCTGACATTCACAGTGCTATACATTGTTGTGTGGTCTTTTAGGAATCTGAATTTCTGGTCATTCTCAGTGTTCTTTTGCAATCACTTATGAATTATCCTCATCAAACTTTTACTTGTATACCTTGGTGGTGCAGTGGTTTAAGTACTATGCTGCTTATTACAGGCCGACAGCTTATTCCCACCAATTACTCTGTGGGAGAAACATAAGATTATCTGTTCCTATAAGGATTGCAGTCTCAGAAGCTCTAAGGAGTAGTTATATTCTGCCCAATACGGTTTCGATGAGTCAAACTCAATGGCAGAGGATTTAATTTCCTGGGTGACATTAATGGTCTTGACTGATAATTTCCACATTCTGTGGGTTCATTTTTCTTTGGAATGGGCATAGATGTGGATTGCTTTTAGTAGGTGGGCTGTTGTCCAAATTTCTTTTTGGCAGATCAGTAATTCCTCATTGTTTATTATTTTTGTTTTTTGCAAGAAGACACTTGGAACAAATACATGTAAAATAGCATCAGGTGTATTTAGCAATGGCTTAATACAAGTTCCTTGATATTATCTACAATAATAAATGAAGTTTTGTTAGAACTATACTCATCCTACCCCTCTTACCCTTGGGAGGTTGGCAGGAGTGGGAGTAATTTAATTTTTTTCTTATAATTTTTAACCATAGATTCTCACAAACAACAAAAATAAGCAAGCAAACAAACAACTGCCCCGAATAATCTAAGACAAATTTAGAGATTAAGATACCTTAATAATCAATGAAAATATATAAATAACTATGAGGGGTACCCAATAAAACCCAGACAATTTTCTTTAAAGCTATCCATTTAATTTTTTTTTAACCAAACAACCTTATCACCTTTAAAGTACTCTCCATTACACTTAATACATTTGCCAAATCTGCAATTCCATTCTCGGAAACGTTTTTCAAACTCATCTGTTTAGATGGCTGGCAGAACCTCCTTCGTTTTTATCTTCACCTCTTCTATGTTGTCAAATCACTCTCCTTTCATGTCCCTCTGCATTTGTGTAAACCAAAAGAAGTTTCATGGAGGGAGGTCAGGTGAGTAAGGTGCATGGGGGAAAAGAAGCATGCTGTTTTTTTGCCCCAAACTGGCACACCAAGATGGCTGCGTGAGCAGGTGCATTGTCTGCCACAAATCAGGACTTTTTATTTTTTGTCACACACTTTCCAGAACCTCTAAATAGAAAGCTTCACTAACAGTCTGCCCCGATGCAACGAACTCCAAATTCACTCCGAGTCAACATTTTCTTCCATTTGGGAAGCTGATGGACATCCACAATGAGGTTTGTCATCAGTCGACATTTCACTTTTTATGAAACCAGAAAACCACTTGTATGCGCGAGTGCTGTCCTTGTAAGCTGTGTTCAACATCACAACAGTGTTTGTGGCATTTTTCCCGAGCAGGAAACAAAACTTCATAGCTACATGCTGTTCTCTTAAATCAGCCATCACAACAAATGAGGTTTGAGCAAAACTGCTTTTATGAAAAAATTTCACAGTGACCAGAAAGAACCTTCCCAGGTGACACCACTCGGTGCTCTAACTCAGAGTGAGTTGCTTGATGCTTGCCTGGTGGGGATAATGAATACTACAAGAGCTCCACTCTGCCCAACACAATTCTATTTTGGGGGGTACCCCTATATATATGATAATTTATATTATCAGTTCATATGAGATAATTTATATTATCAGTGTATATATATACATATATCATATGTATATATCACTAGTATAGTGGTTACATGTTAGTCTACTAACTGAAAGAACTAATCACTGTTTTGCAAAACTAGAAGAAAAGAAACCACATCTACAGCCACTTTAATCAAATTGCTAAAAATTAGAGATAGGATTACAAAAGCAGATAGAGAAGAAAGTCACAGTATATACAGAGAAACAATTTTTTAAAAACAGCTTACTTTTTGTAACAACCATACAACTAGAAGAAAATGAAATATTTTTAAGATACTGAATAAGACTCCTGCCTACCTAAAATTTCTTTGAATTTTGATAGGTATTTGTCCAGTTTCTTGAATATGTAAATTTATATTTTTTCCACCAAATTAACAAAATAGCTATGATTCCTTTCTTTTTTCAAAAAATAATATTTCACCTTTTTCAGTTTACAGTTGCTGAGGCTCCACTTTACCAGTTTTTGGTAAAGTGCTCGGTGCCATTGGTTACAATTTTTACATGGAATCAGAATTATCAAAACTTCCATCCCATTTTTTTCTGTTTCCATTGGTCTAACTTCCCTTCTCATTGCCCTCTCACCTTTGCTTGTGGGTAACTGTGTTAAAGTTTAGTATCCATTCCTTAAGACTGCTCTTTACTTACAAGTGCAAAAGTTTTATTTTTTGAGTCAATATATTATTTAGTTGAAAGGTGACCTGCAAAAATAGCTTTAATTCCATACTCAAAGATTATCTTATGATGATAGTCTTGGAGCTTCTTATTTCTATCAGACCAGTAAATCTGATTTTTTTCTTTTAGGAATCTGAGTTTTGTTGTACATTTTTCTTCCATTCTGTTCAGGACTTCCAAACGTGCCTTTGGTAGTGGTAACTGAACCTAATCTATTTGTTTTGGCCTCAGGTTAGAAGAGGCTGTAGTTTATGAGGATTGTTAGTTTTGTGGATTAATTTCTTCTTTGAGTCTTTGATTTATTTCATTCTTTTTCACTCCATATGAGTAGATGCCAATAAATATATCTTTGATGGCTGCTCATAAGTGTTTAAGAATCCATGTCCTACTCACCAAACCAAGTTGGAGAAGAACATTGTCTTTGTGGACTCTCTCATATCAAATGACTAAGAGGTCTCCAGAGTCTGTTTACCCCAGGGGAACCAATCTCACAGGTGGTTTGCCTATGTCTAGGAAACCTCTGTAACTGCTACCTTCTACATGGTTTGTTATATTTGTGGATATAAATGCAGGACACACAATCACATATAGACATATGCCTGCACATACACCAATATGAACATTTATTCACATATCATTCTTGTACACATTAAAGGGGCTTTGAAACATCCATAAGATAATT
>NW_022111321.1:2532433-2542706 GCF_000313985.2 Echinops telfairi | reverse complement strand
TTTTCACAGGCAAAGGAGATAGGTGGATTTCTCTTCAGCCAGCAAGGCCTAAAAGAAAGCAGGGAAGCCAATTCCTGACCTGACCCTGTTCTGCTTGCTAAAGCTATCCAAAATGTCAAGAAGACCTCGCAGATTCTGAGAATGGCGACTGCTAACTGCTGAGATGTTTCTTCTATTGCTGACGCTGTCTAAGGAACCCTCTGGGACTCTATCAAAGCTGAACATTTTATACAATAATAGCTGGACTGGACTACAGACTGTTGCTTTGCTAAAAGATCAAAATTTTGGACTTGTCAATGCTATAATGTGATTGGAATGTACCTGATTTCTGTGTAACTCCTTATCTATATAATATAACATTGCACGATTGGGATTTGATTTAAAAAAATTGGAAAGGTTTAAGGGAAACATTTCATTATATGTAATTTAGCTAAAAGGATATTTTCTATACATTCAAGGGTGGATTTAAGGCATCCCACTAGCTGAGGTATTTAAACAAATGGTGGTTGGCATAGAAAGAGGCTGGATCCCATGTACTTGGGTTCAAAGCATTTCACGTAGCTTAAGTTCCAGTCTGACTGTAATACTTATCATCATATTTCTGATGCTCACAGTCTCATGTTGCTTCTATAGGAAGCTAAGAAATATAAAGAAAGACCATGTTACTTCCGTGACACTATTAAATCTTAAACGTGATGCAGAAAGGGGAAATGTGGGATACTAGCACTGAGGGGAAAAAAGCTGGGGCTTATTCCCTGACTGTAAGAAGGGAATTTCGAAGACTAGTATTCCATGGCAGGGAGACCGCCACTCTGGTAGTTGGAGATATGGTCCAAAAACATTTTCCTGAAGTAGTCTATCATTTCCACAGTTTCTCCCTTAAAGCTGTGCTGCCTTAAAGTGAGCACATGGCTAATTCATTCTCCCTATAGAAACAAACACTTCTATTTGGCCCTATTTCTTCTGCCAAGGAATCTAATCTCTCATACCTTCCTCCAATAGAAAATGGGCATAGGGAGACTTTATTTCCCATGCCTGAATTCAAAATGTTTGCTATAAGCCTAAATGTTTGGCTATATTAATTGGATCATGAAGTTTTGCCTTCACAGCTTTTAATGTATAGAAAATAATCATGTCGCCCATGTGGCTTTTGAATTTTATATGTAAAACAAAAGGGGGACTTACGTGGGGGAGGTCAAATGCTTAATCCTCCCTGAAGGCAATTGCCGCCAGACTGCTATCTCACCCCACCACTGGGGTGGGCCTGCTCCCTACTGCTGGGGACAAGAGATTGCTTCTCCCTAAGGCTTGCAGATCATTAGCTTGGTTCCTGTAGGTGGAGTTCACACCCTACTGATAATGGTCTCTATCAACTGAGCCAGGGAACAGGTCAAACTGGCTCTGTGACATCCAAAGTTAAGCTGCCATCCTCAATCTAGGATCCGCCCATCTTGTCACATCCTCAACCCTTCCTCTTCCTATTGCGTGTATGTCCCTAGACCACCTCATTTCATTGCTGGATAACCTATTGTGCAACCCCTTCCTGTGACACATGTCTACCTGTAATTAGTGGGCTTGCACACCCCCAAAAGGTATATAGGCCTGGGTTAACAATAGAGATCTCGCTCCTTTCTCTCGCCCCCTTGTTCGGCTCCCCCTCTCCTCTTCTGTCCTCACTCCCCTGTTCCCTTTGCTCTCCTTTCCTTCCCCCTCTAGCCACGTGGACCACCAAGCGGGGCTGAGGTGAGCAATGCTACCATGTAATGTGTCTGACTCCATTGTTTGACTCTCTTCTATCGCTCATGCTCTCGATGACTTTAATATAAAATTTATATATCCCAACCATACAATTGTGCTTACTGAACCCGTGGGTAGTGGTGGGCTGGCTTCCCCCACCTCATACTACAACAGTTGTTGCAAAATTTTACATAACATTTACTGCAATTGTTCCTTTCCCTCATGTCTTATTTCTGTCTTTATTTTCCTTGGTTGAGTTGTACTGACTTCAACCATCTTTGACCTCAATGTCTTTCTCATCACCAAAAATAACATGTGCCTCCTGTCTAGAAAATGATTCCCCTTCATCTCCCACCTAACTCTGGTAACCATCAGAATCATTTTCTCTTAGTAGAATATCTATTCTTGATTTTTTATAATAGTGGGATCATACAATATTTACCTGACTCAGATATCCTAAGATATTTTTATTTCTATCTTTTTGGGAATGCACTGCATTGTTTTCCTTACTAGCTGTATATTTTAAATCCTACCAGCAATGTTTAAGAGTTCCACACACAGCCCCCACCAACCTCACCAGCATTTGCTTTTTCTAAAAAAGAATTCCGTATTTTTTGCAGCAATAACATCTAATGGTAGTTTTGATTTGCATTTCTCTCTAAGCAATAATCGCTCTAATGGTATCTTTTCATTTATTTGTTGGTAGTCTGAGTGTTTTCTTTGGTGAAATGTCTACTCTTGTCTTTAGCCCATTTTATATTGGATTTCTTGTGTTTTTGCTATTGAGCTGTTGAAATTTCCTATGTATTTTTAGAGTTTATACCCTTATCAAGTATGTCTTTACCAATTCTCCCTGCCCCACCAAAGTATGTAGCTTCCATTTTTACTGCCTTAGGAAAGTCTTTTGATAGATACAAGGGCTTAATGCTATGCATTCTTAATATATTTTTCTGGTCCATTTTTTATTTTTCATTCTGAGATTCTGATCCCACCTTTGTAGACTACTTAAATTTATTTCACAAATAACAGGTACTTTATTTTTTTATCTGGGTTATTTATAATTATACTTTAATTGATTGTTTTATTTTAATTTTATGAAATTATTTCCTTCTTCACATGTCTTATAATTTTCCCCTATGTTTCAGACATTGTAATACGAAAGAACAATGAAGACTTTTCTCTCCCAGATCCAGTTGAGTGTCTGCTCATTCAATTTCTTCTTTGAGGTGAGTTGCTCCCTATTGGGCCACAATGTAAGTATTATGTGTTGTAGTTAACCCACATGGAGGATGAACTCAAATTGGTATTAGGTATTGTGACTAATTCACCTAATATTTCATCCATTTGACTTTTGGGACTAGTAAGGGTGCAGTTTTTGGTCATTTTACTTCATCTTTAGATTTTATCAGACAGGGGCCCACAAATTTTTGAAACTTCATTTTCTAGTAGATGCCATTATATAAAAACACACAGATGATGTTATGTATTGGGTATATGTATTACCATCTAAACCCTTATTACTAATTAAAGTGCTGACATACAAAGATGTCATCTTCAGGACTGACTCAAAGTGCTCTTGACCCAAACCTTGATATTTGGAATAGCCATACATGCATGTGCAAACTGAACAAAGAATAAAGAAAGCTGAAGGAGAACTGATGCATTTGAAGAACTGTAACATGAACTGCAAGAAGCACAGCTGGATTGGAAGGAGGAATACAGCTTGCTCGCTCTATGGAACCGAGGATGGCAACAAGACTTTGACTCTTGCACTTTGGACATGTTACCAGGAGGAATCAGTCCTTGGAGAAAGACATCATGCTTGGTGACATGGAGGGTCAGCAAAAAAGAGGAAGACCTTCAATGAGATGGACTGACATGGTAACTGCAACCATGGGCTCAGACCTAAGGGGAATTGTAGTGATGGCACATGACCAGACAGTGTTTTATTTTGCTGTCCATGGAGCCGCTATGAGTTGGAACCAACTTGATGGCACCTACCCATCACAACAAGGGTTAGATGATCATAGAATTTGCAAAGAGTGACAACGTTAGTCTTTGTTTCAAATAGTTATGCTTTTTTTCATTTCATTTCAACTGCATTGGCTGAAGTATCTAGTCAAATTTGAATAGTTATTGTTAGTAGCAGGCATCTTTACTTTCTTGTTGTCCTCATAAAGAAAACTTTAAATATTTTGCCATCATGAACAATGTTTTTGTGGGTCCTTTAAAGATACTCATTAGTGTTTAAGCAATTTCTTTTCCAGTCTAAATGAGTGGATTAGAAAGTAAATCATAGAAGAATGTGGGTTCTTATGAAATACCTTTTGTTTTTGCATTTATTACATTGCTTCAAATCATCTTTTCAACTTGCATCCATAGCAGGAACAAGGAATATAGAGAACACGGTGGGCAAGCAATCTGCATTGGGCCCAGGTTAAAAAAAGGGGGGGGGTTTCCTCCATCTCCTGGTCACATCGTGTGGCCTAGTCTCCTTTTCCTCCTTTTGTTGATATTTGAAGGACAAAGTTTAACATTCGTTCCAGATTTATTTCTTCATAGTCAAAATATTTGATTAAGTGTAAAAAGAAAGTTGTAGAATATTAGGTATAGTATACTCTTATTTATGTAAACAAAAAGCCAAAAAAGCAATGATGTATTTACGTATGGTTTATTTTTTCACATGTAGGCCCAAAGATTTTATTTTGTTCAATGCATTCAGGAAAGGGAACCATACTCATATTGGGTTTGGAGAACAGATTTAAAATTCTTGACTTGAAAATGTTTTAAGGTTGAAGTTCAGATCTACTTTACGGGAAAAAAAAAAGTGAAGAATATTTTCTGCCTAAATGCTCATCTTTCTCTCACAGAGAATGTGGAGTTCACTACGCCGCCAGGGCTTCTGCACACCCTTGAACAGCAAATGCACGATTGCTGTTTAGTGAATGTCACTCTTGTTTCCACATACGCTCTAACTCAGTCTCCCACTGGTTTCTTCATTGATTTTAGGTTGTCGATTTTTTTGGTTTTGTTTTTCAATCGATTAGCTTTTACTTTTTCATGTGGCTCAAATCTATCACACTATTTCATTAAAAATATTTTCTAGGTGTTCCATTCTTATATATGAAACATTATTGTTTTATTATGTTGGGTAGGCCCTCTAGAACAAAGTAAATAACTGACTGACATCAGTGTCTTGTACATAAAGTATTGTGCTTACTGTAGGAATATTTTCCTTGAGTGTTATTGATGTCTCCGCACATAAACTATAAGTAATAACTGTGATAGGTAGGTTTGTTGTGCCAACATGTCCAATGAACACATGTGAGATTAATTGAAGGGCAGAGAGATAAATGGCTCAGTGAGCCCCACCTATTTCTCTTTTGTTTTTGGATCATCGGACCAGCGTGCAGCTGCCTTGCTTGTTCTGTGCCTCCATTTAAAAGCTACACTACCTGTGGGACACCTAATCCGTAGACTGTGTTGCTGTAACTTGAGGTACCTTTAAAACCTGCTTCGCCACACTACTGGAAGGTACATTTCTTGAGCTGGGGTCTGTCAGACCCTGTCATCTGGCTGACTGTTGGTGACCTGCTTGCTGGTTGCTGCCTGTGCCCGGATAGCCTGAACTGCTCCACGGAGGACTACCCACCAGCCCTCAAGACTTTAAGGACTCCCAGTGTATTAGCAGTCTCATGGAAGTGAGTTGCACTGAGCCATTTATACTGCTTTATAGATTAATTAACTGTTCATTTCTTATGTTATCTATCTGTATAAATATATATAAAATTATTAGTGTCCTGGTTTTGTTTCTCTAGAGAACCCTGTCTAACACAATAACTATCACTTATCAAACCCCTTACATGCTCTCTTCCAAGTCTGCTCAACTGTAAGTAAGAATTAGGATTGAATAGCCTGTGACTTTCCCATCTCACTGAGTCTTAAAGTTATAAGATAACATTTTCAAAATGCCTCATGCCATTTTATCAGCCTAAAGAGACAACATCCCTCCTTGAGAAATAAACTACAGATGCACAGAAACCCTGAGGGCCTTGAGTTATCTCAAAAATAATATTTAGAAATGTAACACACTCAGAGGCAAAAGAAGATCTGAATCCTTCATATTGTCACTTACTTTATAAAACTGGTTTCTTTCATTAAAAGAAAAAATGAAGTCAAGAAGCAATGAAAGTGGAGCAATGATCAGAAAACCGCTGGTGAATATGGTACCATCCAGTTTTTTTTAAGCCACTTATAATGGAATCAGTTTTGGAATAAAGGAAATTTTTATCATTATTGTAATTTTTCCCCCTCTGATCGGTGGTGGGGACAACTCAGTCTGGGGGTAGAGGGAGGAAGAATGACAGCATCAGGAATAAAACTATTAATTCCCTTTCTGCCATAGCGATGCAAGAAGCAAAGGGAAGATGGAAATGCCCACTGGGAAAAGCAACTGAAATTGCTAAAGAAAGGGAATTGACAAGCAGCCAGGGCTATGCTGAGTGGAAGAGCAGACAAGGATGGAAAGAATTTGGCAGACAGTCCCAATAGATGACGCCAGAAAGGAACTCACAAAGGCCCTGACATGAGTCTGGCTTTATAAAAAGAGTTCCAAGGGAGTGAGGAAGTGGGGATGTAGGGACCGGAGACAGAGGAGAGGGAGATGAGCATGGAATGGGACAAAACCCAGGCATTTCACACATACCAGTTGAACACTAGTTGGAGAAGATGCCTAGTACCTAAGAGCTAAGTGATGATCAGAAAGCAGATTGTGAATGAAAAATTGCCAACAAATGGTAGTACATGTCAATACATCATCCAAATTCTAAAAGCCAGAGGGAGCCTAGCTGAGATGCAGTGGAGCTAAGAGCAAAATACCATCCTAGACCAGAGATGGCAAAAGGCTACGATAGGAAGTGAGCCTGGGCCAACTCCAAGCTCTCACATGGTTTTGGCTTTGGAGTCTGGACTAGGAAAACTAATGGAGCCCTACAGCCATATGGAAAAATACTTAAGAGTTAGAAACCAAGCTATTAAATTTAAATAAAACATTCTATCCATCTATCAATTGAGAAATGCCCCTTCTTAATGATATCAAAGGCCAGGTTCACATTTAAAGTTCTTGGACTTCTTGGAGTGAGCCAGAACGGGGCAGTATTTGGGGGGCTGGCTCCTGGCCCCAGAGTTTTACAGCCCTCTGATCTGCCACAGAGGCCTTTTCTTCCATCGCTTGTCCTGTCTTGCATAATGAGAGGCCTAGCCCACCATGTGTGGGCACCCTCGCCCATGCTCCAATCTGGCTTTGTCTCCTCCTTGGCAGCTTGTACAAATCACTGTCCCTTGCTCACTCCTCAGGTCTAGGTGCACATCCCTGGCGAGAGAAGAAAGACCTACATAGTCCTTGGAAGTAGAGCTCGGGGGGATGATCCTGGAATTACTGGTTCTGAACCCTCAGGGGAGAGTCTATGGTTTAGTGGAAGTCCCTTTGGCCTTGTTGACAAAGATCAGGCTAGGGCTCCATCTTGTCCAGGTTTAAAGCTGGTTTTAAGTTCTGAATATTATAAAGTGAAACTGGAAGTTTTTGTCTCAAAGAATTTAAAAAGTTTATATCAAAACAAAGCTCTTCTTTGGAGAGCACAATGACTTTATTCTTTCTCAGAACTTGGAAGGTTTTAGGGTGAGAGGAGGGACACTGTGTGTATGACTATTTTGGGCTTGCCTTCGGTTCCAAGGACTTGGTTTCTCACTTTTATTTACCGACAAGCATAATGAGAACTTGTTGTGCATAGAGATAAGAGGGAGTCAAACATAGATAAATCTACCAGGCTTTTTAAAAAGGAAACTTTGTACACTCAGACATAGATGGAGCTGGAGCAGCAGTACTCTTTAGCATATAAAGATTTAATTTACATAATTAAACACGCATTTATCATTCCTTCAGGCAAATGCGTACTTGCTAAATTTCCATCAGGTCTTGTCCCACTCCTATTAATTTTCCCTTCTCTGTTCCCTCTTAAGGATATATTCATAAGGAATCACCTTTTAGCTCCGATCTGATTATCTGTGGCCTTTGAGCACGGTTTTATTGGAATGACGTCAGTGAACTGACCTGAAACAGTGTGCGGCAAAGATAGGGATGTTGGAAGGCCAGGAGCTCTCCGAAGTGTACCCTTCAAATGGACTCATATCATGACATGATACCTCCCATATCACAACGGAGTGAAGAGCATTATTTAAATTTGCAGAGGAGTTCATGGGTGTGTGTGCCTTCTGCGTCATGAATTGACATCAAACTAGGTCTTTTGATGTTTCACACAGTTTGAAGAACTCTTAGGCTAGAATACCAGTCATCATTAGCTCTGAAAACTTATAAGGATTAGTTTATGGGATTTTCAAGGCTAATGTGAAATACTGGCAAGGTCTAGCTTAAATTTCTTGGGTAGGTGACCTTTAAAATACGTCTGAGCAAAATCAGAGTTGGGTAAAGGCTTTGAACTCGTTTTCAGCAACTCAAATTTAAGTCAGGTCCCTGGAACCACAGGAGTACCTGCAGCTGGGCAAAGCGTGTAACATTCTTGCGTGGGCGTTAGTTCGGGCATCTGCTGGTAAAGGTCGCATGAGGCCAGCAACCTGAGCTCAGCAGGTTTCATTGCCAGCACTATTGACGTGTTGAGCTGAATTATGGGGCTGTCCTGCTCACAGGGCATTTAGCATCAATCCTGCCCTCTACCCACCACATGTCAGTGGTCTCTTCCCTCCTAATATACCAACCAGACATGTCTTCAGGCATCCCCCACGGTCCCCGGGGATCAAATTGCTTTTGCTTGAGAACAAGTGCAATGGCAGGTTTATGTTTCTATTCTTACCTGAGCATATCAGCCAGAAAGAAGAAGCTAGAAACCTGCCAAAGGTGAGATGATGGTTTCTTTCGGTTTCTGAGGCAACAGGGAAGGAGATGAAGCATAAAAGAAATTTTACCAAGCATCTATCATGCAGCAGACTTCCTATATTTATCCTATTAGATAAGTCTAGGCTTCTCTTCCTGGGGTGTGGGACAGGGATTTACTCAACAAGAAGATAAACATTAAAGCATCAGTTTATACTTGATGGCAAATATTTAACAATTTTGTATTAAATCACGACTGATGAGTAGAATATAAGTGCGTATTCATACTGAAAGAAACCCTGGTGGTGCAGTGGTTAAGCACTCAGCTGCTACCCCAAAAGTTGGTAGCTGAATCTAACTGCCCCTCTGGGAGAAAGATATGGCAGGTAGGCATTGTGCTACTGGCTGCAAGGTTATTGGTTTGAATCCACGATGGAAGCAAGATGCAGCTATCTGCTTCCATAAAGGCTTACAGCCTCCTCAGAAACCCTGTACTCACTGCCATCAAGTCAGTGCTGACAGTGTCCGCCCCCCACCCCCCATGGGTTTCTCAGATGGTCACTGTTCAAGGGAGTAGAAATCCCAGTCTTTCTCCCACGAGCTGCTGGTGGTTTTGAAGAGTCAGCCATGTGGATCGCAGACAGCTTAATCACTACAGCACCTGGGCTCCATCAGAAACCTGACAGAAGGTCACTGTGAGTTGGGATCAACTCAATGGCAGTGGGGTGAGGTGTGTTTTGAGGGAGATTATAGGATCCCTGGACCCTGGTGGAATAGTGGTTGCACCCTGGGCTGCCAACCACGAGGTTAGTAGTTCAAAATCATCTGCCAGTCCGAAAAAGAATGAAGAGGTTTTGTGAAGAGTCACCATTTAAAAAACCCAGAGGGGCAGTTCTACTCTGTCCTGTAGGTGCTGTGAGTCGGAATCAACTTGATGGCAGAGAGTTGGGGTGTTATAGGACCCGATGGGTAGGCATTAATACTGAAGTTAGAGTAGAAGGCTTCAAATAAACTTTGCACATAGTTGGGGGGGGGTTATCTGTAGGTGGAGACTGTCCCTTAAGTCACAATACTTAGTCCAGTCTGCTCATGTAGACGGTTAGGGACCAAAGAGTGGGGGCAAGCGGTGAGAGAAGCTGAAACCACACACACAGCTCCTTGGGTGGCTCCCAAGAATTCTTCATCTCTCACTTAGGGAGGGTCCTACCACTTCTCTGGCAGGAAAGATCAAACTGTCTTGAATTTTCTGGAAAACTCAGATGAGAAAGAACCATGGAAATGCTCGGAAGCCACACACTGCACTTTCCTGGTTTCTTTGCAGGGTCTGCCCCACCTTTTCTTACCTCGTTAGCCCATGTTCTCACCAGAGAATGAAGATGGCCCAGTTGCCTGATTTCGTATTATCTCTTTCCCCAACTGACCCCAGAGGTGCTAATTTGGCTGTGTGAAAGTAGTACTAATTTAAGTCATTTAAGTAATCATTTGTCATTTGTGCCAAATCGCTGTGCATGATACTGCAGTGATTATGCATCTCATTAAATGCGTGTAACATGAGCCTTGTAGTGAATTTTATTTGATTATAGCACTAAATCATGCCCAGGATTCTTAGGCTTCATGGTTTGTTGCTTATAGGATATTGCAATTATTTCC
>NW_022111321.1:2521842-2532333 GCF_000313985.2 Echinops telfairi | reverse complement strand
GAGAACTAGAAAGGCGAGGCTCACCACCCATTTATCCCTCTGCCTTTCAATTAGCCCCACATGTGATTATTGGCCAGGCTGGCACAATTAACTAACTCAGTTGGGGTGTTATAGGACCCGATGGGTAGGCATTAATACTGAAGTTAGAGTAGAAGGCTTCAAATAAACTTTGCACATGGTTCGGGGGTAGGTGGGTGGGGGTTTCAGTAGGTGGAGACTGTCCCTTAAGTCACAATACTTAGTCCAGTCTGCTCATGTAGACGGTTAGGGACCAAAGAGTGGGGGCAAGCGGTGAGAGAAGCTGAAACCACACACACAGCTCCTTGGGTGGCTCCCAAGAATTCTTCATCTCTCACTTAGGGAGGGTCCTACCACTTCTCTGGCAGGAAAGATCAAACTGCCTTGAATATTCTGGAAAACTCAGATGAGAAAGAACCATGGAAATGCTCGGAAGCCACACACTGCACTTTCCTGGTTTCTTTGCAGGGTCCGCCCCACCTTTTCTTACCTCGTTAGCCCATGTTCTCACCAGAGAATGAAGACGGCCCAGTTGCCTGATTTCATATTATCTCTTTCCCCAACTGACCCCAGAGGTGCTAATTTGGCTGTGTGAAAGTAGTACTAATTTAAGTCATTTAAGTAATCATTTGTCATTTGTGCCAAATCGCTGTACATGATACTGCAGTGATTATGCATCTCATTAAATGCGTGTAACATGAGCCTTGTAGTGAATTTTATTTGATTATAGCACTAAATCATGCCCAGGATTCTTAGACTTCATGGTTTGTTGCTTATAGGATATTGCAATTATTTCCTGACCGAAACTTTAGAGAGAATAATGCTATTGAGGAAAGTTTGGCAAAACACATGTCTTTGGCATCCAACTTCAGTGTAAATTCAAAATTGACAGTTTTTGTATCATTGCCATTTTGGGGGGGGTGTCTCTGAATAAATCTTTTAACTGCACCATGTGGATTTTCTCCACATATTGTTCTGATGCATTTAAAAATAATGTGTAATTTAAATTGTGACTTACCTACTATTCTGCTTCTTATTGAATCATTTTTTAAATTCACTACAAGTCTATACTCACATGCATAATACTCCTGCATCAAAGATAATTGTCCTTAGAGTGAAAATAGCATCTTTTTTTTCCTACTAAAATAAAATCTGAACAGTTATGTACTCAATATTAACTGTTTATTTAGGGATCCAGTTTTACAGGTATTTCTTACTTTACTTTTTTCTGCCTTTGTCACTGTTATTTTTAACAAAGAACACCTTTGTGTTCCCACAAGTAGGTAGCCTCTTGAAACTGGAATGTTTCCCACAAGTTAAAATGCGATTTTCTTCAGACTTTTTCAATATGCATTATCCTCTTGAATATTTTTCTTAGCAAACGAAAGTATTTTTATTGTATTTTTAACCTCTAGGTTTTTTTTTTTACTTAGGAGCATAATCATACCTGAAAAAAATAAATGGGCTTTTATACAGTCCAATGTCCTTGGGTTGTATAAGAGGTTAACTTGCTTGACTGATAACCAGAAACACCTCAGAAGAAATGTCTGGTAACCTCCTGCTGAGAGAGCAGTTCTGAAAATGTTGTGCAGCGTAGCCGTACTTGGACACATGGGGTTGCCATGGCCCAGAGTTAACTGCATCGCTTCTTCTTCTTCTTCTTCTTCTTCTTCTTCTTCTTCTTCTTCTTCTTCTTCTTCTTCTTCTTCTTCTTCATCTTTTGCAGCCTTGTCTTCTTTTTGAAAATTTCAATCTGTTATTGGCTTCCATACCTCATTTTCTTTTCAAGATTATTTTATTTGTTGTTTTCTGTTTGTTGTAACATTAATTTTGGAAGAGGGATGACATGGACAATAGTGAGTTCCTGTTCCAATAAACTAGTATTTGTAGGTATAAACTCTTGATATTTGAATGTTTTGTGGTGGAACTCCAAATCTCAAAACCAAACTGACTGCCATTGAATTGACTCACAGTGACCCTGCAGGACAGGGTAGAACTGCCCCTGTGGTTTGGGTGGCTCATTTCTGCCAAGTACATAGGACCAGCATCTGGCTTAAAGCTCAATTTTAGGTTTGTTTAAAGATAGGAGTGGGGAGAGGTAGAAAAGAGAACAGGGTGAAGAGTAGAGCAGGATACGTTTTGTACGTGTATTTTGCAATATTATCTGAGAAGCACCATTTCACAGCTAGAAATATTTTCCCTTTCCAATTAAATTACTGAGCTAGGTTTAGCACCTGTCTCTCTTAACTGCTGTGAAATTCCCAAATGGCAATGACATGACTGATGGCTCTACATGTTTATTCATTGAATCTTATGAGCAGGGATTCAAACAGCCACCTCGTGTCAACGTTGCTTGCCAAGTGTTAGGCAGATTTAAACAGGGCTCTGACATGACCACTATTCTAGTATTTAGTTGCAGTGATCAATATTGCCACTAGACAGAGCTGTTTGCCTTATTTTTCACCATCCCAGAAATCTAGATTTGCAAGAGACCTGGAGCCAAAGAGAAGGGAAATGTCTAAGTGATATCATCTTCTATGAGTTGGCTGTTCTTAATACTTAGTAACCCTTTTCTGCTTAGAAGCCCATGATTTCCAAATTGCCCAGTGCCCTTGTGACTTGCATGCTTGCAACTCAGTTCTTCCACTTCCACTCACTACCAGGAAGATTTCAATCACTAATAAAGAATAACCAGGATGCATTCTGCAATTTGCTCATTCTATCCGATTACAGTAGCCAAAGTCAGAGTGACATCTTGAATTCTGAGCTTTTTCTAAAAACATGCCGATTTATTTTTTGCTCGATTTTCTATGAAAATTGTTTATTTTTTACAAATACAATTTGGAATGATAATGATGTTGTATTATTATGTATGCTATGCGATACCTGTGCACAGTAACTCTCTACCAAGATGTAGAACAAGTTGAAATAATGAAGTCATTACTGCCCCAATCTGAGGTCATGTTGAGCCCAATCTGCAAAGCATTGGATTCTCGGGGTTTGATTAGAACTGTGACATCAGAAATTCTGTGAAGGAAGAATCTGAGCTGAAAACCCAGACACAAGTTCCTAATCTTCATACTCATCACTCACCTTTAAGGCGTAAGCCCCACATAACTTACAATGGCGGTTCTCAAAGCTTGGCCTCTGCTGAGAGGCACGAGCACAACCAGCTGCGAATTCTCAGGCCCCCTCCTACATTTGTGGAGTCAGAAACTCTGGGCTTGAAGCCCTGCGGTCTCTGCTTTCACAGCCCTTCAGATGATTCTAGTGTATGTTAAACTCTTGGCTTCCAAATGGAAAGCGGGAAACCAAATTAGTGAAAAATAATAAGCTGAATAAAAGGGAGAACGGGCAAGGGTCAGTAGAGAACACTAAGGAGCTATATTGTAATTCATAATCTTAAAGAGAGATGGGAATAGAAAAGAATGGGCAAGGAAACTAGAAAATGAATACAAAACCTCCACAATTGACCTCACAGGAATATCACAGAGAAAATGATGTCATAAACTTAATAAGAAAATGTCTCCGAGTACAAAGCTGTGAGCACCAAGTCCATGAGAAGGGTCACACGGAGGCCCACCCATGGGAAGATGTGGAACACCTGGTGTAGAGAGACATTCCTAACAGGGGGACAGAGAGAGCAGTCACATAACAAAGGGGAAAAAATGAGTGGGCTTGAATCATTTGTATCTGAGCACCAATCATTCACATAATCAAACAACACTGGAAGATTGGAAACTATGGATAAAGGCCTTCGAAAGTGAAAGTACAAATAATTCACTCTAAAATATAGTCAGTTCCACCAAGTTCAGTTGGATACAAAAGAACTCAGCCAGTTTTGATGAGCTAACTGGTCACAGTTAGGTAGCTGTAATGCTCAAGTGGTAGTTCCTGACCCAACTATCAAGAACTTCGACTTTTTTGTAGTGACCCTCAAGTGGTAGTCCCTGACCCAACTCTCAAGAACTTAGACCTTTCAGTCATATGAAGTTTCACAAAAACTTTCTCCGCTGTTTCCTTTCTGTAGCACAATTTATGATACACGTGTTAATAAAATTTGTCAGGAATCAAGAAAGAAGAAGATATGTTGTCAGAAAATAGTGATCTAACACAGAATAAAAAAAAATTAGTGTGCTAGTTGGTCAACTGACTTGAAGAGATCCATATGTGTACCCATTCCAAAGAAAGGTGAGCCAGCAGAATGTGCAAATTATAGAACAGGATAATTGATCTCACATGCAAGTACACATTTGCTGGAGATTATCCAACAACGGTTGCAGAAGTACATTGACGGGGAGCTGCCAGAGGTTCAGACCAGATTCGGAAGAGGACATAGAACAAAGGATATCATTGATAATGTCAGCTGGATCAAGGCTGAAAGCAGAGAATACCAGAAAGATGTTTACTTGTGTTTTATTAACAGTGTGGGTCATAACAAGCTTTGGATAACCTTGAGAAGAATGGGAATTCCAGAACACTTGATCGTGTTCATTCAGAACTTGTAACTGGATCAAGAGGCAGTTGTGTGGACAGAACAAGGGGATAGTGCATGATTTAAAATCAGGAATGGTGTGTATCAGGGTTGTATCCTCTCACTATGCTTATTCAACTTGTATGCAGAGCACATAGTCAGAAAAGCTGGATTATATGAAGAAGAACAAGACATCAGGATTGCAGGAAGGCTTATTAACAACCCTAGATATGCATGAGAAATGGCAAAAAGGTTGAAGTTGTCAAGGCTTTGGTCCTGCTTGGATCCACAGTCCATGCCCATGGAAGCAGCAGTCAAGAGATCAAAGACATGTTGCATTAGGCAAATCTGCTGAACAAAACCTCGGTAATGAAAAAGCAAGGACTCTGAGGACTGAGGTGTGCCAGATGCAAGCCAAACTATTTTCCATTGCCTCATATCCGTGTGAAAGTTGGGCATTCCTTCAGGAAGAATGGATGCATTTGAATTGTGGTGCTGGAGGAGAATATTGAAAATACCACGAACTGCTAAACAGGCAAACTGATCTGTCTTGGAAGAAGTACAGCCAGAGTATTCCTTAGAGGCAAGAATGGCAAGACTCCATCACATATGCTTTGGACATGTTGTCAGGACAGACAGTCCTGGAGAAGGACATCATGGCTTGGTAAGGTAAAGGGATGGAGAGAAAGAGGAAGGCCCTCAGCAAGAAGTGGCTGCAACAGTGGGCGAGAGCAGAGAAAACGGGGCTCAGAAGTGTTCTCTTGTGCATCAGGTCACTAGGAGGAGGGGTTGCCTCGATGGCTCCTAACAATAACAAGTGTTTAAAAGAAGGCAGCAGGGTAAAAACGATCATGCTTTGTAGAGTGGAAGGGCAGCATACAAGAGGATGGCCTGCGAGGAGGCAGATTGACCCAGCGGCCACACTGCTGGGTCCGGGAAAAGGAAGACTTGTGAGGATGGCACAGGATGGTCCAGTGTTTCATTCTGTTGTGCCTAGATAGGGTCTTTGTAGGTCGGAACTGATTTGATGGCACCTGACAACAACAACAATAGCACTAGCTAGTTGTCAGGATTTACTTGCTGGCAGTGAAAAGAGAGCGATTGAATAGCAAGTCCAGAAAAGGACCTGTAGGATAGGCACCGAAAGATGAAGTGCAGAGCATGGAAGAAAGAAAGAGAGAGAGAAAGAAAAAGAAAGAAAGAGAAAAACTACTTGATTATTCCATGATTAATCATTTGAATGTATTACCAATAAAAATTTCAAAGGCCTTTTAGAGCATTTAGAAAATATTGGTGATAGGCCTATAAACCAAGCAAATGAAACTTGAGACAATGATTATCTGTGAGAGAAAACCAGAAGGTATATGAGAGGAAACGAATACACATATCGCAGTGCTTAGCCCAGCACTGAACATGCATCCGATCAGGCAAATACCTGATTTCCATTTTGTCCAGAACTTGTTTGAAATACAGTTTTTTAAAAGGTTGACTGACACAATGCATAATAGAAAACACCAAGATTAAACCAAATTGAGGAAAAGGAAATTTTAAAACAATGTGAAATAATTTTACACTATTTAAAAGTTCTGAATTCAAATATTCAATTCAGCCAAGTTCAGTTGGGATCCAATAAGAAGCCCAGCTAGTTGAAATGGTCTAAGTAGTGGAAAGGTGACTTAATTTGTAGTGGCTCTTAAATTTTAGTCCTTGAACCAGTGCATTGGCATCATCTGAGGACTTCTTATAAATGAAAATTATTGGGTTCACTGAATCAGAAACTCTGTGTTAGGGCCCAGCAACTTGTCTTTTAACAAACCATCTAGGTGACTCTAATGCACTTCCGTACATTTTAGAAGTTCAGATCTAGGAGAACTTAGAAGTCAGCTGGGACTGCCTGCCATTAAATATTCAGCGTTGATTAGAGTTGTTGAATTGACCAGGAAACAAGAGTGAAAATTAGAGATCAAGAACAATTTGACTGCATGTGACTCACAGTTTTTCCTGCTAGCTAACCCATCTCATTCTCCAGCCTATCTCTTGTTTGACCTCTAATTTAAAATTTTTGGGGAAAAGGGTAACCCTTGGTAAATGAAGAATTACAAGTAAATTACCTCATCAGTGTGCTAATTATTTGCCAATCCTTTGTCTAGATATGCAAGACATTGAATATATTTATCCTTAATCTGAATATCTACATCACCATATGTCATGTGATGTGTTGAAAAGGGATGCTGTCATTTTTCTTGGTCTATCCGGAAGGACTGACTGTGACTGCACTGGCTGAGTTGCGGGAGACTCGTTCAGATGTACTTGTCAAGGAGAGTAGCTCTTTCATTTCAAATGTCATTTCCTTGGAGAGAAGCACCATGCTTATCATACTAGAGTTGTGACAATGGGCAAGGAGAGCCTCCAGCTAATCCCAAACAGAATTCATAGCCTTCCCTGAGCAAACCTCCCAACATCTCATTTTTATATTTCGGTGAATAGATCTAACACCTGGCCAGTTGGGGGAGCTACAAACATTGGGTTTGACTATTAACTTCTTCAGTAAATATTTGCCGAGTGAGGCTGAGTATTAAGTGGCAGCCATGATTCCAGAAGTTGGGGATAGAGCAGTGAGCAAAGTGGATGCTCATCCCACCAATGAAGCACTTAAATTTCAGTAAGAGAATAGCCAGTAACCAAAACAAAGAAGCAAATCTCTGTGCATACTACATGAAAAAGAAAAAAAGGGATTAGGAGAAGACTTGGCCCTGTTGACAGGCATGTTGACAGGAATTCTTAGTGGACCGGCCCTGGGCGGGCTCCTGAGAACAACGGCTTGAAGAAGGGAAGGGCGCGCTCTGTGCTGGTATGTGGACAGAGCAAACAGCATGGACAAAGCTAGGGTTGTGCCTGGAATGTTTGTTCAACATGAGCAGAATGGTTTGGGTGAGGGAAAGGGCGCTTGTAGCCGAGCAGTGTGAGATGAAGTCAGCAATGTGATGCACAGGGGCCAGGGGGGTCTCCTAAGGCTTCATGAGGCCTGGTAGCCCATCGTAAGCACTTTTACTTTCATTTGAGTGAAACAGGAACTTAGTAGTATTATGAATGGCATGAACTGACATGTGGGTGGAAAACAGTGAATCCCTGCTAGTTTCACCCCCTCAGCCAACCATCACGGTTGTCAATTCTAATATCCCCAGACATCTCAGATGTGTTCATTTTCCCACCTGGCATCGCTGCAGGCATCACACTAGGTCAGGCGCCTCAATATCGTAGTTGCGTCACCTCAATAACTTCTTGATAGTCCTCCTGCCTCTAGTTTGCTCCCCTCTAATTCATTTACCAAAATGCTTCCACAGTTGCCTCTCTGACAATGTGCTAGACTGACACCCCTGGCTAAAGTCATCAATAACTTCCTTTTTCCATCTGATAATAAATTGTTAACTCTTCAAGAGGACTCATAAGATTCTCCAGGGTCTGTTTCTAACTCTTCTGCTTCATCACACAGCATGCTTTGACCGCACAGAACTGCTGTTTCTTGGCTGCATACGGTTTTCTCTTGCACCTTCACAAGTTATTTATTCCAGAAAGCCTCCCCTGAACTCTTCTTATAGCACTCTGAACATATTCTATATGAAACTCTTTATGTTCATTCCACGTGCCTCATTATCTAGTTTCCCATCCCGTTTTTAATTGAAATCTGTCTCGCTAATTCTAACTCTCACTGCTATCTTGTCTATGAAGCATAAAATTGCTCCATTCATATGGGTTGAATGATGAATGGGCCAAGAATTATAGATACCAATGTTTAAAGACACCAATGGATTCATTTTTGTCCCAGCAGGAAAACATTCAACTATTTGCTTCATTCAGGACAGAATGAATGAATGATTAAAATGCTTATCCTCTGTGTTTCTGCGCATCGATTGCAGAGGATGAGGTCCAAGTATACCCTGGCAGTGCACATTCCTTGTTGAAAGGCCCCCCCCAACTTCATCCCTGGGGGCCGCTATTGTGTGAGCAGCATTACTTTGGGCTACCTTTGAACACATGACTAGCTTTAAAGTAGCTTTAGACAGTAGAGTCAATGACTTTTGTGGCTATCAACAGTATTCACTATCAAAGAAGAAGATCAAAGAAGAAGCTTAACCTTGGGTTCCCATTATAGTAATGTTTATTTTATCCAAATATGAGTGCAGCAGGGCTCTCAGCAATGAGTGACAATGAGAAGATTTGCTCACTAGGACATGGGAGACACCCCTTAAGTTTCCTAGAAAGAAGTGCAGGTGGGTTTGGGGCAAGACTTGAGGCTAAAGGTCATATTTGATTTCTGGTATTGTCTCTAATTAGATAAATATTATTGCTTAAAATTTTTAACTTTTATGATGCCACGGCTTAGCGTCACATAGATATTATCATCTTACATTTGGCACCTGTCAAACTCCCCTTTAAAGTAGCAGACAACCTATTCATAAAGCAAAGTGAAATTTACTAACTCTTACTGTCATCGGGGAATATCACCTTGAGAGAACTCTGGCAGTGTCTCCGAAGCAGAAACTCACAAGTGGTATAATTTCAAAATATTGGAATTTGAGCATAAGTCGTCTAAGGTAGGTGTTGAAGATGAATTTTGAGACTGGGAAATTCATAATTTAGAATTATAGTTTAGAATTGAGGAACACTATGAAGAGACGGTCTTGAAACAAGCTTTGGTAAATAAATTTTTTTTTTAATAAGCAAGTGTTTGCCCAGGTGACCAGCTTCTTGTCTCTGATCATTGATCTGTGGAATTTCCTGAAGTAAACAGTCAAAAAATGGTTTGCTGGTTTATCGTTCCTAGGCAACATTACCTGAAACCAGCAGCTAAGTCATATTGACATAGGTGGTCTATATGCTTAATTAAGTCTTGTTGACGCAGATGGCTTACTTACACACACCTTTTGACTGTTTTCAGTCAGCTTGAGACATTTATTTGTCTCAATAGTTCTCCAAAGCAGACTTTGAAAACAAGAAGAGGAGAGTACAAAGTCTGAGAGAGGAGAAGCACATTCGAAAGAAGGAAATGGGGACAATGGTGAGAAAATGAGGGTGACAAAAAATAAACTTACCTTTGCACAATTTTTTTTTGAGGTAAGACCCCTTCAGCCAATAGAAAAATCGAGCAATGATGTGATCATCTATGCCACAGGTATCACCTGTGGAAATCAGACATTTATTTTACACAATTGAGATCGAAGCCTTTTCACTCCAGATAAGTATAAACCGGAAGTAGACATTCTAGAGACTTTTTGGGGATCCATGACGGTTTCGCACCTACTCTTCTATCACAATCCAAGCATTTGACTGCTATGGTGATGGGTCAAGGGACTACGGTGGGGAAGAGATCATATAGTACTATGACAAAAAGAAATCCATGTACTGACATTAAAATATTTGTGGATTTTTGAGTGACCTATACTCAATGCTTTGTAACACCGCCTCTATCTATAGCTTAAAACTAAAGAAAAAACAAACTTGTTAATGCTGACTCATAGAGACCCTAAAGCTTAAGTAGATACTTTATTCCCCACTAATTTACTACGGCTGAATTTATGATGACAGTGGACGTTTGCAAGACTGACTTATGGCAATTAAAAGTTCATGCTTGGGATCGGTTATCCTATCTATCTTATATGGACAGACATGCAAAAAAGAAAAAGAAAAAAAGATAAAAGAGGGATAAAAAAGTTCAAGCCCTGGAGTTTTTATATCTTAGGCAAGTTGCTACTTTGTTGCAATAGACTTTTCAAATATAAATTTTTTAAATCCTATTATTAGGGGCTCATACAACTCATCACAATCCATACATACATCAATTGTGTAAAGCACATTTGTACGTTCATTGCCCTCATCCTTCTCAAATATTTGCTCTCCACTTAAGCCCCTAGCATCAGCTCCTCATTGTCCCCTCCCTCCTCACTCCCCCTCCCTCATGAACCCTTGATAATTTATAAATTATTATTTTGTCATATCTT
>NW_022111321.1:2517414-2520862 GCF_000313985.2 Echinops telfairi | reverse complement strand
TTTAACCTCATTTTTCATACAGAAAATGAAGATACCTAATAACTACCTCATGAGATTATGCTAAGTAATAAAATACAAATATCTGTCTAAAACTTTATAGCCTGAATTCAGTAACTGTTTGCAATTATTATTATTAGATAATAAAATGTGTTTTGTCTGAAGATCCAAGACAAAGATTTAGACAATCATAGACTTGTCGTGACCATATGACATCATTGTTAGGAGCTGTCCAGCAGGCTCTCACTCATCATGGCCCTAAACACAACAGAAGGAGATGCTGCCCAGCCCTGAGACATCCTCACAATTGTTATGTCTGAACCCACCGTTGCAGCCACTGTGTCAATCTGTCTTGTCACAGGCCTTCCTTTTTTTCATTGACACTCTACTAAACAAACATGGTGTATTTTTCCAGAGACAGATGTCTCCCATATCCAAAGCACGTGGGTCAAAGTTTTGGCATCCTGGCTTCTAACAAACATTATGGTTGTACTTCTTCCCAGAAAAAAATGTGTTTGTTCTTCTGGCGGTTCACGAAACTTTCCATATTCTTTGCCCAAACTCTACTTTAAATTCCTCAATGCTTCTCTAGTCTTCTTTACTCATTGTCCAGGTTCCACGTGCATATGACGTGACTGCAAGTACCGTGACTTAGGCCAAGCTCACCTTAGTCCTCAAAGTACCATCTTTGCTCTTTTACATTTTATATAGATTTTATGCAGCATATTTAGCTAATGCAATAGGTTATTTTATTTCTTGTCTGCTGCCTCCATGAGCCTTGATCGTGTATCCAAGAAAAGGGAATCCTTGACAACTTCGATGTTTCTCAGTTTGTCATGATGTTGTCCATCAGCCCATGTGTGAGGACTTTTGTTCTCTGTCACTGAGTTGTAAATTCATATCGAAGGCTGTGGTCTTTGATCTTCCTCAATAAGTGCTTCAAGTTCTTTTGGCTTTCAACAAAGGAGGTTATGTCATCTGCATATTGCAAGTTGTTAAGGAGACCACATTCCAAGGATCACATAGCTGTTTTAATTTGAAATCTTCATTTCATAGGAGAGGGAGGCAACAGTAGAAGAGAGCAAACAAGAGCCTCAATGAAATAATCAGTTAGTGGAAAAGGCAGACATCAAGTTTCTATAAATGTGCCTTACGGTCCAATATTGACCTGTTGAGAATAGCTGCAGGAACCATGCCTCTGAGGTTTTCCTTTTGGGGTTACCCAATCAGCAAGGCAATCTGTAGTTGTCCTTAGCTTATTTATTAATCTGCTCCTGAGGTTTCTGGTTGATAACCACTTAAATACAGAGTCTTTTGTTCACTGTAGATAGTCAGAACCACTAGAGAGAATGGAAAGTAACTACTGGACATAATTTTGGAACTGGTTAAATACATTTGGAACTGGTTATTTCCCCAGCAACCAGTAGACACAGTTTGGCCCTTGGAGCCCAGAGCCTGCAGGACATTGGGTGCAGTGTCACCACTTGGAAATCGCCAATGCCTTTTAAGTATGAAATAAATATTACAAGGTTGATAAGTAACGCTAAGCTTCCCACTGTTGACACATTCTCTCCATATGCTCAACAGTATTCCAGGCAGTGTCTGTCTCTTGCCAAGGAAATACCAAATACTGTTGCGGGCACTCACAGCTGAAAACATAGGAGATTGGGCTTTTTAAGAGGTTCCAAAACAAATCATTGAAAAACATACTAAGTGATTTTACTTATGAAGTGACACAGATCTTTAAGAAATGATTGTTTCTATCCCTAGATCAATAAAAGTTTATTTAACACTTGCTTTTTACAAAGTACTGTAGGTGATTTAATGTTATTTTGTCTTTGGGGTGCTTAAAATTCAATAGAAAGATAAAATATAAGCAAATTAATGAAAAGCTAAATAAAATATAGCAGATACATCTTGGGGATGAAAACTAGAAAATCGTGTACACAGGGTTGATGAGTTGCCAAATGAATGGTGTAATCAATATTGTCTTTTTTTCAGTACCAGTTCTTGATTTTTGTCTGGGGATGGTCTATCTTGGGAGAGCTATAAATCAAGGTGTGTGTGTGTGTGTGTGTGTGTGTGTGTGTGTGTGTGTGTGTGTGTGTGTGTGTGTGTGTGTGTGTGTGTGTGTGTGTGTGTGTGTCTGCTTGTCTGTTTTCCCCTACCCCAAAAGTGGGCTTGTGAGCCAAGCCACGTCTATTGGACTATCTTCCAGAGTGAATTAGAATTGAAAATTATAGGTTCAGCTGATGAAACCATTTACCTCTTTGGATGACCTGGTTGCCGATCTTTTCTGGGTTATAAGTCTATAGCCTCTGGCCAATTATTACTTTAGCACCACAGTACTCTTACAATCAATTCACTTTCTACACGAGTTGGTCAAACTTGGTGTATGTAGTCATGGCAGCTAGATAAGAGAACATTTTTGGATATGACTGTCAGAAGAGAGGTGAGTGGCATATGAAAGAAGTGGAGCGTAATGATTTTCAGTTGAATTACATCCTATTATTTGTAATTCTAGAATACTATCTGTACCATTTTCTCAAGTTGTAAACTAATGAAAAAGCTTATTCTCAAATCCTGAGGACTTAACACTTCTTTAATGCAAAACCAGGACAATAGAGTTGGACGAATATATAATACTTAGTATTTAGATCGGGTAAAAATGTTGAAAACCTCTGGGAAAGACTCCTATAGATGCAACTGAATTAAAATGAGGTTTAGTAAAGCCCAACATTTGACTTTAGTTGTCTCTTTGTCTCCCTGTGTTTGTAATATATCTTTTAAAAAAATCTTTATGCTGATCCTTTTTTAAAAGTAGGATACATTAATTCTTTCAAGTCTTTCAAGATTTAGAAAGATCTGGCTCATACTCCCTTCACTAAATAAGATAGGGTTTTAAGAAATCACAGAATCCTCATGCAACAATTCTTGTTAATGTTTGAAACTACATATGGTGCTTATAAAGAGCTCTCAATCATTAGTGAACATAATTCTCTGAATTCACTTTGCATGCAAAACAGTTGTACTTCTTGATTAAATAATGTAAGGTAAACTCTACATAGAGATACACACATGCTTCCAAAGCCAGTAGGAAATACCTTCCAATATTTGGGGCTGAATTGGATCCAATTTGCATTCTACACAAACACTTTTAACGTTGGCAAAATGGAGTCCCAGGGAAGAACTGGGAAAAGACAAACAGATTAGGCAGGCCCACTCCCCTCCTTTCATCTACATATATTATTATATTTTTCTAAACTGAGAAACCTGTACATTCCACAAGAGGCAAATATTTTTCTTTATGTAATTTTTCTCGTGATGGGGTGGAGGTGGAGACTGAGCAGGGCTTCAAGCAGGCTCCTCCCAGTTCAGTGAAGGAGTAAAACTGGAACAGATGCGAATGTATAAACTGTGAGTGTACTGGAATGATAACTGGCAAAAATGC
>NW_022111321.1:2505258-2515710 GCF_000313985.2 Echinops telfairi | reverse complement strand
TTTTTGAATTAGTTCTGTGTCATTTTACATTGTATCCAAAATAGAAAATATTACAGAAAAATAGATATAATTCTTAATGGCTAGGAAAATCTCTGAGGACAGTCAGCTGAAGAGGGCAATAAAAAAAACACAAATTTTTTTTTACTATTTTACTAACATATAAGCTGTGCATGCATGTGACCTGGAATAATTTATTAATCTATCATTAATTTATATTTGTATAAGAAAATATATACACACATAGACAGATGTTTCCCTGGCTGGTATGGATGGTGAAGTGCGGAACTATGAACTGAAAGTCTGGCTGTTTGAACCCACCAGTCACGCGGGAGGACAAGGGCTGCAATCTGACTTTGAAAGCCCACAGCCTGGAAAACTCGGTGGCTCAGTTCTGTAGTTCTCCATCCCCAGTAAACAGTAGGGGAAGCAGGTGTGGGAGGCATCTCTGACCTGTTCTGGCCTCCTATTGCCAAGAGGCAGAGAGGTCAGACACACTTCCCTTTCCATCTTTCTATACCTGTTCTGACACCAGCCGTTCCTCCTACAGCACTTCATTTTGCTGGGTTTGATCATTCATGGCAATGGCCACACAGCACTCACAGATAATACTCACCATTAAGAGAGTTTATTAGGGAAATTAAAAGGTTACCACAAACAGGATTAAAATAAAACTACCTGCCATTGAGGCAATATTGACTCACAGTGACCTTATAGGACAGGGTATAACTGCTCTGTGAGTTTCCAACAATATAAGTATTTGCGGAGTGAAAAACCCTGTCTTTCTCCAGAGGAGTGGCTGGTGGTTTTGAACTTCCGACCTTGCAGTTTTCAGCCCAACACATTCTACTATGCCATGCGGGCTCCTTACAAGGCAGGATTAGTAAACAATACAGATACAGCTATTCATCCAAAGCAACACCTCTCCCGAGCCAGTAGCTAATCTCGCTCCAGTCCTCAACGTTTCAGCCACATGGTCACATGCTCTCTGTCTCCACTGGGCTAGGAAGCCAGCTCTGTCTCACAGTTTCCATCTCTGTGCGACTCCTCTGTTCTGTCTTGGGGTCTCCTTGCCTTGGTCTCTGGTGCCTCTGGTCTCAGCATCTGCTGAGATATTCTGCCTTCCAATTTGACAGCGGAAGTCATATAGTCACATAGTTGTAAGGCCGTTAAACGAATGTAACAAACTGAAAATAAGTTTCACAGGGAGATGCTGACCAAATCCAAGTGTTCTAATAATTATTTCCATTGCATATGGACTAAAATCCATTCCTTCATCAGAAACTACGGTGATCTGTATGGATTGACCCCCATCTCCATTTTGTCTTTCCACTCCTCCTCTCATCTTTCGGACCTATGAGCGGGACCAGGGTCAGGCGGCAATGTTCCCTGACCTTGCTCATCAAGCCCTTCTCGGTCTGAGGATCTCTACTTCAATGTCAGAGGGACCTTCCTTCATCAAGCCAGCTACCGTGGACTCATTTCCACCAACCTCCTTCTTTAATCACACCATTACAAGATAGTCTTTGCAGCATATATGATTATCTGTTACCATCTTTCTTTATTGCTTATTATTAATATTATTATGGTTTATGTTCCCTTCCAGATTGCAAAGTTTTATGCATGCATGGATTTTTGTCTGTCTCATTTGTCACTATGGTAAATAAACAATCTGGCATATTAAAAAAAAAGACATTAAGGACAGTGTGCATGTTGCATAGCAACGGACTCCCTGGGCTGGAAAAGTCAGAAACAACAGTGCCCGCCCTTAAAGATGGCTGACGACACCATTTTGGAATGTGCACCCCTCTCCCCAGATCAGGCTTCTGTGAGTCTCGCTCCACCTCCTTTAATGTCCCATCCCAGGGCGGCGGCAGGTGACTTTCTCTGTTCTGGTGCACCTATGTGTTACAAATTCAGGTCTCTGGTGATTTCTCTAAGTTGGCCATGACTGAACCAGGAAGAAGCCCTGGTTGGAAGCCCTGGAAATAATTGCCCTCCTGCTTTTGCTTGTGTGGATTCAAACACTTCTTATCTTGATCTTTTTTTAGCAAATTGGTAATGCCTACATATGGATTTCTGGCAAACGCTAGCACATAATATTGTGCTTGTTTGGCATTTATTCCTCTCTGGCTGGACAGATTTTTAAAACATGAGGTAAATCAAATGGGAAGATTAAAATCAGATGGTTTTTCATAGACTACCAGTAACGAGGGGTAAAAATTGGCATCTTTCCATCTGCTTATTTGATTACACGGTTTGTACTCATTTTAAAGGCCAAACTAAAAGAGTTGGACTTCTTGCTGAAGTCCAAAATGAAAACCAGTTCCTAGTGATTTTTATAATGTACTCATTTTAAAGGCCAAATTAAAAGAGTTGGACTTCTTGCTGAAGTCCAAAATGAAAACCAGTTCCTAGTGATTTTTATAATGAAGTTTGAATTGTTAAAATGGCCATGGCCAAGCTATTCTGGAGACATGATCAAGAACGTTTAATTTTCTTCAAAGAGCTTGTTCAACAATGCATTTGTTCCTCACTCAGTGTATCTACGGGAGATCTGTATGGCATTGACCCTATCAGGCTGTGTCCTGTGTCCATTTTTCAATCTTTGGAGAGTTGCTTTTTCAGTGTGATGGCTAGAAATGGCAGGACTTGTTTAGGAACTAACGCTCACAACTGGCTTCAGCCACCTAACTATGTAAAAAAGCAAACAAACTCACTGCCATCGAGGTGATGTTGACTCATAGTGACCCTGTAGGGCAGGGTGGGACTGCCCCTTTGGGTGTCTGAGACTGTAACTCTGTAAGGGAGTAGAAAATTCTGTCTGGTGGTTTTTAATGGCTGACCTTCAGGAATACATCCCAACACATAACCATGTAATCACTAAGCCAGGGTGCACAAAAGACTGAAGTTCTCTGAGCCTCAGCCTTTTTTTTCTGTTCCTTAATAAAAGCAAAGTAATTCTTATCTTGAAACGCTGCTGAGGGTGTTTGAGGCAATATATTGAGTAAAAGTCCTGGGTGCATTGAAGGTTCTTAGGAAATAACAGTGATTAGTATCATTGAACTGATGGTGACGTTGAACATATTATATTTAACGTGTAAATATTAGTTGCCTGATTCTGTGCTTGTGTTACTCTGGCAGAGGCTATCTGTCTTTGGCGGCTCAGTTCCCAGATCTACTTATGAAGGGGAAACAAAACAAAACAAAGCAACACTAAAGAAGAAGGTGACCAGAGAAGTCGGGGGGGATAGTGCAGAAGGCTAGCGCAGAGTGCCCACCATTTCATTTCCAAAAGCTGGGCAAGGGGAGGGAAGGGTCGTGCCGACAGACAAGCTACATAGCCTTGGGTCCCAAAGAATTTGGTGATTCATTGAATCAGAAGCTCCAGAGCAGTGCTCTCCATTAGCACTTTCTGCAGTTATGGAATCCTTCCTCTCTGGACAGTCCGGTGTGATAGTATTAGATCATGTATGGCCATCGAGAACTTGAATGTGCCCAGTGTGACTAAGGAACTGGCTTAAAAAGTATGTTATTCAAATTCAAATTGCCAGGTGCGGCGCCTAGTGGGTTTCCTCATTAGATAAAGCAACGGAAGAGTGCAATGGCCCACAGGCTGTAAATCTGGAGAGCAGACTGCCACGATTTTTCCCTTTGGAGGAGTCAGTGGGTTTAGACTACCATGTACAGACTCATGGATTCAGGGAGGAATTGTGATACTTAACCAGATCCGATATATGAACCCAGTAACATCTAGGACCTGTCTTCCACTTTTCCTCCTCCTATTTTGATATCAATGATGTTTCTTGTTAATGATATTTTAAAATATTATATATGAAAACTTGATGTTCTATATAAAATTCCAAATCAAAATTGATTTTCTGCATAAAAAGTCAAAGTATGTACATATATTAACTGCACTCTATAATTTGAGCGTGCCTGTACATTTGTTGCATAGTGGGTTCCCACTAGCTATGCTGAGGGAGAAAGATGGGGCTTTGAACTCTGGTAAAAAGGGCTCCAGTCTCAGGAACCCACAGGGCGGTTTGACTCTGTCCAGTAGGGTTACTATAAATAAACTCAATGGCAGGGAGTTCTATTCTTCTTCTAAATTTATAGAACTTAGCAGATATCTAGAGTCAGAGTCTTCATTCTTGGACATTGATATATAATAATTGAATTATGAAAGTACAATTTTTTTCTGGGTATTTAAACGAGAGTCTTAGTTCAAAAGCAAGATTGGGTTAGATGTTTAATGATGCTGGGCAGTTTCATCTTACGGTCAGAGTCTAAGATACAAGATCTGTCTTCAAAAACAGAATGACAACATTTTATTCCAGGAAACATAGTCTCACATCCCTGGCTCTGTGCTTCTCCAACACAGGCACCACTGAGCAGTAGGCATGCACACCCAAAGAAGAAGAAGGAGCCTGCTTTTCTTTGGACATCATGGAAATTCTACATTGCCACATAATTCTTGCTTCGTCATGAATAAAGTGAAAGGGGAGTTTTCTGTGTGCATTTGAAGGACTTTGCACTCAGGATCTGACAAGCATTACAAGTTAAAGTCTCCAATCTTCTCATTTTTTTTTCTAGCTTAGAAAAAATATCATTGAAATTATGGAAAATAACCTTGTTTTAAAATTTTATTATGAAAACGTCCACATCTGTAAAAAAGCAGAGAGACTAGTACAATGTACCCCCATGCCCATCTAACAGCTGGAACTGACTCTTTGGCTCTGTTTACTTCATCTCTTTCTTCCACCCCCACTCTCCCACCTCACCTTCTCTTCATTTTGGCTGTAGCAGTTTAAAAGAAATCCAAAACATTATATTATTTCACTTATATGCACTTTATCACACATTTCCAGAAAAAGTAAGAACATTTTAATATAGCCATAATGGCAAGGCCATATTTACTGAAATTAATAAAATATTCCTTTTTATCATTTGATGCCCACTCCATACTTAACTTCCCTTAATTTTCTTTAAAATGTCTTTTTATACTTTGTTTAAGTCAGGATCTAAACAAGATGGTTCACACATTATTCATGGTTGTTATAGCTCCTACGCTATTTGTTTATTTAAGAAGAGCAATGCACTTCCTTCCTCCTCATCCCACACTAACATCAAGCCAATGGCAGATGGAAGCAGGTCCATTGGCCAATAGGTGATCCCACTTCTTGGAGTTCATGGATATTTTCTTTGTGGTGCAGGGGGACTTGTTTCTCTTATTGGATAAACTGAAAGTTAGCTTTAAAGACTTACTTTGAAGCAGATTTCTTTCTTTAAAAAACCAAAATATTTCAGTGTACTTCAAATTTCCCAACTCAGGAGGCAGATAAAGTCTCACACTTAGGATGCTAAGATTAATCCATAAACTTGGGTGATACCACCTTGATCCTTTCACTGTAAAATTCCCTTTGACATTTCTCCCAATAAATTTGGCATCAACTGGTGGACATTGTATGAATGCAGTACTTAGGGACTGCACAATATAAACTTTCTACCTCATTTTTTCTGCATTTATTAGCTGGAGTTTTCCTTTATAGATGAGCTTCTTCACATCTGATAAGATTATATGGTTACTGTGCCAATCCATTTAAAAAATGGCAGGAGAAATGTCTAATTACCAGTGCCAGTTGCCTCTGAGTGAACTCTAACAGTGGGAACCCCATGTGTGTTGGGCTAGAACAATAGGGTTTTCAACGACTGATTTTCAGACATAGATTGCCCCGCCTGTCTTCCAAGGTCTTTCTATGTCAGTTCAAACCTCCAACTTTTTGGATAGCATTGAAGGATGCCAACGGTTTGCACCACCCAGGGGCTCAAAATGCCTAATTATTTCCTGTTAAGTATTCATTTTCTGAGGAAAGAGTTGGAGGTAGAAGCTGGTGCCATGGTCCACCCCCTTAGCTCCTTCAGCTGCTGGGGGTGGGGGGGTGTTGGCTGCTGGCCGCTCACAGCTTCCGGACGGTTCTCTCCAGCAGAGGGGCCTGTTGAAGCCAAGGCTGTGCCCGCTTGCTTCCCATCCTCTGGGCCCAGGGACAGCCGCTCCAAAGGCTGGTCCGCATCTGAAAGACCGTCAGTAGACATAACATACAAACCCTGACTAGAGGAAACTCTTCATCATGTCCATGAAGAGGTTTGGAGAGTCCAAAAAACAATGACTTACTGAATGGTTAACTTGATAAGGAGTTGGCTACTGCAATCACACTGACATTCTGAGAATAAATTTGAATTTAATACGTGTCTTTTCAATAGTATTGAATTGGTCTAATAGGACCAACTAAATAGAAGTATGTTTACTTATAAAGCATTGTGCTTCTTTGTGTTGAATTGCCAATACCAAGCATGTATGTGAAAATATAATTAAATTGGAATGAAATATCCCTGCTGGGTATATTGAAAAGATGAAATAATAAAATAATGTTGCATACAAAAAATATAATGATGCATTTGCAAAAAAGCTCATGTTTTTCTGTACTATGTCTCTTCATGTTTCTTTATCATGTGTTCTATTGTGGACATTGTTTTCTATGTTATATTTGCTTCACAATGCAGTATTCTCTTGATAAGCACATGGTGCCGTATGAAATGGAATTCTGTATTGAGTAGTATCTCTACATCTTTAATAATAAAATGTAAATCAAAGAGAGAATGTGCCTGAGTATTCACAGACGGACGCTACTTTTAAGAGCTCTGTACTTGTGGCTACGTATGAAATCCCCAAGTAAACAAATCCACCCATCAAGTCTATTTCAACCTATCGTGACCCTACAGGCTAGAGTGGACTTGTCCCGAAGGGCTTCCAGTGCTGAACATTTTCCCAGAAGCAGACCACCACCTCTTTCTCCCGCAGAGCAGCTGGTGCGTGCTAATTCCCAACCTCTCAGTTAACCACCGTGTGCTTTAACCGCTTCCTCCCCAGAGCACCTCACATAGTACTTGGCAGAAAGACAGGGCAATTTTCCGACGGTTTCACAGACATTTCCCTAATGAAAGGACTGATTCAAAAACAGCCTAAGTAGGTGGAGCTCCTGCTTCAATCAGCAGTTCCACTCTTGACTTGCTTTACATATTGACATTCCGTGCAAGCTTTCATTTGTGAAAAAAATTGTAGTACTAATATAATTTTGAAAATCTCTGAAGGGTATATACATGGGTGCTAATTTACTATTAGCAAGAAATAATGGATTAAACACATATGAAATGATGAATTAAAACAAATATCAACTGACTCAGCAACAGCAAATATTTTAAGGATTTTCTATTTTTTTATCTCCACAATGCGCAAGTATAGATGTATATCATATCATCTCGTTGCTTAGTTCATTATCATATCATTTAATTTCACATTAGGCTTCATTAGAAAATAAGCAGTAGTTTTCTTTCTCCTGCTCTAAACTGGCTCTATAATAAAGTTCAATCATACCCAACTCTACTTTAGAGAAAGACCAATATTTACAAGAACATGCTCAAGTAAGCTATAGCATTTTGATATACAGTTGAAACATCTTGAAGAGCAGTGAACTGATACGATTTTTGGCACTGAAAAATCACAGCAAACTCTGTGTTCATAAATAAGTTGTCCCCAATTTTCTGATGGCTGTAGACGACACAATCTGTGTCATATAAGGGATCGATTTTTCCCTTTCACATTCTCACCCCAAATCTCTCTTACAAAAGGTATCCCTCCCAACAAATCTGGTATAGATCTCAGTTACTCTAAGTTAGGATTAGCACCTAGAATTGATCTAGCACACCAGTTCTCCTCATTTATTGACATGATGAGGTTCCAAAGACCAGGTTCTTATGACAACATTGGGGCTCTTTAAAATTCCCCATCACCACCTCACCTGTACTGTGCTCCCTCCTGAGATCAGTCCCTGCCACCTCAGTACCTCAGGAGGGCTCCCCAGATGGCAGCATCACTCTGTCTCTCAGAGCCGGGGTGGCCTAACCACTGCCCCTCCCCATCTTCAGGATCTCCTCCTCCTTCTAGTCTCACTTTATTTTCAGGACTGGTTACTTTGACTCATCCCCTTACTGATCCCCCAGTGCCCTTGATGGCTTTTTCAGGGGCAAGGAGCTCTCTGCTTGTGGCAGGAGGGTATAAGAGTTTCAGGACGGACGGACACTGTTGACTGAGTCCCTTGCCAGCCCCTGTCCAAACATCAGCTGCTCTCTCTGGGCAGCCCTGCTCTACTCCACTGCCATGGCCTTATGAGAATATAGAATCTCAAGCGCCCTTGGAGGCCATGATGACCAGGCCCAGCTTCTGCTCTTAACCATAAACTCTAGTTGCCACTGACCCATGCGCACCCAGAGAGGTAGTATTGAGGATGTGTAAGGGGCTGCACAGGTGCTGATCAGCTGATGTGAGGGCCCCTGGGTCTAAGGCACACAAGTACTCTCCCTAACGGCTCTTTCTGACCTTGGCTCAGCTCATCTTGGCTCCCCCTTGAAGTTGGGCTCTGTGGTCAGACCCTGGATCCTGCTTTTTCCCCATCCTGAGGGTGGGCCTCCTTTTGGACACTGACTGCCCATCACTCTGACCTCAGCACCATGCAGACACCCCAAACCCACAAGACAGCCTTCTGTCCTGCCTGGCCTCGCTCCATTGCCTCCTTTCCTGGCTAGAGATGGTGCTGAGAGATTACGTATCCCTTCCCTTCCAGGTAGTGAAATCCTGTGCAATAGACACTTCCTTTGCTACATGCAAAGGGAGTTTATCAGTCAGGGACCCTGTCAGGGACCTCCGTGTTTTTTACGTTGTTAATGTGCAAAATAGATCATAGATTTTAATTTCAGTCACAAATGCAAAATGTCAGCTAATGAGACCATCAATAAGTAAGGAGAAAGGGCAATGGCTTTTATTGAGGCAACAGACAGAATGAGTGTTTTATATTCTCTACTTGTCTTTGCTTCCTACTGTATGTGATTAGGGAGCCCAGGGAGCCCAATGAAAGCATTGGACTACAAACTACATATAGGGTTCAAAGCCATCACAGGGGAACATGACCCAGTCAGAAACCCTATGGAGTAGTCCAGCTCTACTCTGTCTTTTAGAGTGACTGTGAGTTGGAATCAGCTCAATAGCTGTGAGTTTGGGACACGGGATTAAAGAAGCTCATTGCTCCACGTTCCTGTTAGCTGCCAGCATCACCAGAATGTGGACTTACTTCAAAAAGAAGGAAAAGAAAAGTCTTCAAAGCAGAACAATGCAAAGGACTGGTGTCCTTGTTAGCATCAATGGACTGCACAACCCATCTCCAGACTTCCTTGGATGTAAAGTAACTGTTTTCATGATTTCTTAAGCTGGTTTTTATGGAATGTGTTAGTCTGGGTAGACTAGAGAAATGCTTTCATCGACACTTATATGTAGATAAGAAAGAGCTTTCTATACAAGAGCAATTGAATATTGAGAAAGCATCTCAGCCCAGTCCAGATCCAGTCCATCAGTCCAGTATTAGCCCATATGTCTGATACAAATCTATAAAGTCTTCTTCAGACTCACAAGACACATGCAATGAAGCCAAATGAAGGATGATCACAGGCCAGTGGGTGGAAAGGCTAGTGGATCTAGTGGCAGTGTACGCATCTCAGTGCTGGCAGTGGTCTCCACGTGGCTTCTCCTGCTCTAAGGCTCTGGTTGCCATCAGCTTGTCTCCATGTGGCTTGTCAACAAGAATGTCTCACAGGGACTGAGAATGTGACCCGCCTCCAATGAGCTATTTATCCCAGCATCTTCAAATGAAGTCATCAAACTGTGACCTGATTAAGAGGCTGCAATCCACCCCTTCACTCATATGCCTCAAATGGACAACAGATTATGTAACTACCACATGGGGTTGTGTTATTTCTGAGAGAAAAAATCATATCAGTCAAAAACTAAAAGTAACCACAAAAAGAAACAAGAAAGGCCCACAAATAAACAAAAGGACATTATTGGTGTAGATGTAGAAGTAGTTCCTTATTTATGTATTGTTCTTTAAATCATAGATTTCACATTAGAATTTCCTTAACCCTGTTCTGCATTTAAACCCAGCTCTGGGAAAACCTGGCCCATAGGGTTTTTTTTTTTGTTGTTTTTTTTTTGAAGATCATTTTATTGGGGGTTCTTATAACAATCCATACACCAATTGTATCAGGCATATTTGCACATGTATTGTCATCCATATTTTCTAAACATTTACTTTCTACTTGAGCCCTTGGCATCAGCTCCTAGTTTTCCCCTCCACCCTCCCTCCCACCCTCATGACCCCTTGATCAATTATAAATTCTTGTGTTCACATCTTACACCGACCACTGTCTCCCTTCTCCCACAGTTTCTGTTGTTCATCCCATAGGGTTTTTAAAAAATATATTTTTTTAAAATTGTGAATTAGGTTTGTGTTTACATTTCAGATAATCAATTTTGTTTTCAGCAGTTTAAACGATGTACCAAATCTC
>NW_022111321.1:2503255-2504496 GCF_000313985.2 Echinops telfairi | reverse complement strand
TAAGAAAATGTGTTGGTATGAAATTGTCCCCTTGGCTCCCACTTTCACGCACGCTCACATCTGGCACACAATATGTGAAGTTTGAAGCCACTCTCATGACTTCAAAACTCCTTATATGTTTGTGAGCCCAAGTCGGAGCTTGAACAGAGCTGTTTTCTAAGTCAAGGTCTAGCCATCCAGTTATCTGCAAGACAGCACCAGCGGATTATTTACAAGTGACTAAATTTTGCACATCCTAAAGTAAATCAGTCGTTTCTCAGAAACCACCCTCCACTTCTGTCCTTCACTCCTTCTCCCAACAACCACTTCTCAAGTGCTTTAAGGTGGTGCTCCATTTGTTTTCAGAGCTCCTGCCCTTTAGAAGCACACGATAGATACACAAACAGATCATTATAATTGGGGGGCCTGTGTGATTAATTCTAAAATGGAAACAGAATATCCGCAGAGAATTAATGCGAGAATCAATTTATCCACGGTGTATGAAGGGTTTTCAGTGGCTTATTGCTCCAATGTGGACACAAGAATCAATGCACCTGCTTTACGGTTCTGGCTAAGAATGTTATAAGTACCATGGACTGCTCAACGAACAAACAGGTGTGGCTTGGAAGAAGTAACAAGAGGCAAGGATGGAAACACTTTATCTCAAATGCTTTGGACATGTTTGAGGAGAGACCAGTCCCTGGAAAAGGACATCATGCTTGGTAAAGTAGGGGGCAGCAAATAGAGGAAGACCTTTGATAAGATGAACTGATGGAAATCATGCTAAGTGAAGTAAGTCAAGCACAAAAAGGACAAGTGCAACATGAGTCCACTGAGGTAAGCTTTTAAGAAAAAAATGCAAAAGGGGCATAGGGAAAAAGCTACTGTATACAAACATTCCTGAGGTGAGGACCAGGTAACATGGCAAGGACCAGGTCAAATACAGGGATATACATGGTAGGCAACTAAAAAGGAGGTGGGGAAAGGAAAAAAAAATAATAAAAGAAATGGGTAGCGGGGGCACAGGGCACTAATCCACCCAAGGGGAGGGTTTTGTTTATATCTCCACAGGGAAAGAGGGACCAGACTTCAACCCAGTGCTCCAATATGTGAATGCAACATGCCAGCATGGAGTAGGGAACCAGTGCAGAGGTCCGGGGTCCGGCCCTAATCCCAAATACTAAGTGGACACCTGACCCTTCCCCCAGAAAATTTATTTCAAAAGACGGCATTGAATCTGCAGCTCTGGGAGAGGGACATAT
>NW_022111321.1:2500610-2501419 GCF_000313985.2 Echinops telfairi | reverse complement strand
AGGGGAAAAATGAGGACTTAATGCCAGGGGCTTAAGTGGAGAGGAAATGTTTTGAGAACGATGATGGCAACAAATGTACAAATGTGCTTGACACAGTGGATGTATGTATGGATAGTGATAAGAGTTGTATGAGCCCCCAATAAAGTGATTTTTTTAAAAAGAGTTGTACGAGCCCCCAATAAAATGATTTTTAAAAATTAAAAAAAAATTTTTGTCTTACCATGCATTCAAGCATATGTTTAAAATTTTGTATACCCTGTTTTAAACTGTTCACATTAAGAGGATTGCTCCGGATTACCTATTTCACTATTTTTAGGAGTTTCTGTACTTTTATTTCCTGAGATTATCACCATGACTTTTAACTTAGAAAATCCTCTTCTCGGCAGGTCTAAAAAATCCTTTTTTAAAAAGTGTCCATATGCTTGATTTAATATATGGACATACTTCTTTATTCCATTTTGATAATACTTGGATGCATAATTCTCTGTTAATTAGTCATATATTTATCTAAGTAATTATTAAATTTATCACTGCAATGTCCCAAATATTCTGCATGCTTCTTTAATTTATATGAAACTCCTTAAAATAATGTGGAATATGTTATTAGGGTAACTGAGAAACTAATGCTAGGAACTTATTAAAATAAGCTAACTAGTGACTGGATTAGTGCTTAACTTATTCAGAGAGAATTTATGAAAATTTTGCTCATATTGTTTCAGGAATTTCTCAAGGAATACATCGATAAAGAATAAAAGAACCAGTTATATTTACAACCTGTCTGTAGACTATGGAGACTACTTTCCACATAT
>NW_022111321.1:2492772-2500266 GCF_000313985.2 Echinops telfairi | reverse complement strand
ACATACATCAATTGTATAAAGCACATTTGTACATTTGTTACCCTCATCATTCTCAAAACACCCACTCTCCACGTAAACCCCTGGCATCAGCTCCTCATTTTCCCCCCTCCCTGCCCTCTCCCCCTCCCTCATGAACCCTTGATAATTTATAAATTTATATTTTGTCATATCTTACATTGTCCGACGTCTCCCTTCACCCATTTTTCTGCTGTCCGTCCCCCAGGGAGGGGGTGATATGTAGATCCTTGTAATCGGTTCCCCTTTTCTACCCCACCTTCCTTCCACTCTCCCGGTATGGCCACTCTCACCACTGGTCCTGAAGGAATCATCCGTCCTGGATTCCCTGTTCAGCAGTTTTGGTGGTCAAATTAGGTGCCTCAGCTGATATTTGGGTCAGCTTATATTTGAGTACATAACGTATATCCAATTTTTAACAAAATGCAAGCAGCCATCTTCCTAAATCATTAAAACTTGGTAATAAGTGTAGGAAAAAGTTGTTGCACATAACACATCAGTTTGAAATGGATCGAGCGATATACGGAAGAGAGAATAGAGAGGGAAGACTGGCATCTTCAACAGATGAAGGCACTGGTTAAAATCCAGACACTGCCGAGGAAAGACCACGGCATTACCACTGATGTCATAACTACTAAAGTAGGGTCACACCCTTTAACATTTGAAGCAATGGCACTTGAAGCCAACATCCAGGCCTCAACAAGCTTTCAACTGCGTGGGTGCCAAAGACATGCCCAAAGATCTGCCAGCTCAAAGCAAGGTTGCTGCAAATGAAGACAATTTCATGGAATGAATAATAACCAGCAATAATTCTTGGCTTCATTAATACTATCTAGAAAGTAAAGGCAAATCATCAGAACAATGACTTTTGAGGGGATCTGCTAGGACAATTAAGCTTACGGCAGAAGAGGACGGCTCAGAAGGTTATGGTTATTTTTTTGGTGGGGGGATTTCAAAGGAGTAATCCTGATAGATTTTTTTAAAGCACAGGAGCTTATTATGAAGTTTTCAGAAAATCGTAGACTGCCTTGGTGAGGGCAAGGCTAGGAAAGGCAGGAAAGTTGAACATGACTCCCCCCCCCCATCATGCAATGCACCTGTTTATTCTTCAATGGGAAACCTTTATTGGGACACCCTATTCTACACATCATCAATCCTTAATCTTGCCCCGTCGGACTCCTTTTCTGCCTCCCAAATTTAAAAACACAATGTGAGTCCCTATGGGATGCCCAAACTGTCATTTTGATGCGTGGTTAATGAAAAACCTGGAATTCTTCAGGGAAGGGTGAGAGAAGGAATCACGACCTTCAGAACTGTATAGACCTAGATGTAGGATATGCTGGCAAATAACAGCTTCACATTTGGATGTTTTGTTTAGGAAAGTCTTCTATTATTATGTATCAATAACTTTGGTTTATACCATATTTCTGTGAAAATGTCAATACATTGTCCTCTCACTATTATGTTTATGAAAATCCAATTCCAAACACACGGATCTTTTAAGAGTTACTTTACAAAATGTCATTGTGTAGTTTTAGATATATTTATGGTAGACAACTTTCATCCAGAAGTATGTGTGTGTGGACATGGATGTATGTAGATGTGGTGGTGGGGGTGCTGGTGGTGTATGTGTGTGTATGAATGTGTGTGCCTCTGTGTGTGTGTGTGTGTGTGTGTGTGTGATGAAAGTAGATTTTGTGGGAAGTTGCAGTGAAGAATATAGCTAAGAGGCCATAGACAGTTAGAGACATAAAATGTTCTTCTGCTTCTCTGTGACTGGATAATGCATAACTAATGATGCCACAGAGCACCCTGAGCTTTTCTGAAGTGACTGAATTTAACACTCCACTCTTCAACTCCCCGATCGCTAACTTAGGGATTGCGTGTGATAGTCCAAGTCAGAATTCATGCTTGCATCCCAGCTAGTTTCATTGCTTACTGTTGAATGAGGTTAGAAAAGGTTCATAACCTCTCTGTTCCTAGGTTACACATCTGTGAAGATGTTAATAATAATACTGCCTAATGAGTGAGACAAAAGGTGTTGATTGCTTACAGAATGCCTGACACTCATTTGTATGAACAATTATTTTAAATAATATATTTAAATATAATATCTGAAAGAGATAATTTGATTTAACTCCTTAATTTGACAAATTATAAAATGAAACAATGATAATTCCATAGAATTTTAAGAATTATATGAACTCTTACCTCAGCTGACAATTATTATTATTTTACTTAACCATGTGTTAAAAGTGCAGTTTAGCACAATTTCAAGAGTCATACAATCATCCAGAAATCAAACTCAAATTTGGGGTAACTAATTACAAGGAATAAGTTTTATTTTTTCCTACATTGCAAGCATGGTTGGATAAATTAATAAATAAGTGAGTGCTTTAAATAATTTTTCCGAATGTGCAAGATAATTTTACATTATCTTGAGATAATTCTAGAATGTAGTACATGAACTAAGATTTCTTGAATAGGTGAGAGTCTACACATTTCTAAACTGTTCTAACCACGAGTTAAGGTGCAATGGCTTAAGCATTGAGCTGCTACTGAAAAGTCAGCATTTCAAATGTAACCAGTTGTTCCGGGGTTGTGCTACTTCTGTAAAAACTGACACTCTTGGAGATCTTATTCTGTAGTTCTACTCTATCCTACAGGGTCACTGTGATTCAGAATCAACTGGCTACGTTAATCAACTCACTAAACAATGGTCAAGCACCATTGTTCAAATCGAGCTTTAGTTCAAAATTGAAATACTTATTGGAGGGGAGAAAGCAAAAAGGAATATAATATAATATAATAACAATTTAAATTATGTGCTAATAGTGTGTTTTTTATTTCCCAAAACTCTTGAAAAAAGACAAGATACAATTAGGGAGCAGGAAGTTCATTTGAATTAGCTTTGTATCAGACATCCATTATAAGTGGTATACAAGTACCTCTCATTTTAAGAAGATTATTACATACATTCAATCACTGCTGACTTATGGCATAAACTATGTTGTTTTCCCTGAGATTCAACAATATATCTTTTACATGCTCTCTATGATTAACACAGTCCTTTCAGACTTCTGTCAGGAGCTAGTGTAGTGAATGGCGAATGCCTGTGCTGCTGAGGAGAAAGGGGATACGAATTAGGGGAAATAGAGATAGACTGTTGACAAAATAGTCCTTGGAATAGCCAAGAAAGTAGTCTTGGGCCTTCTATCATCAAAATCATGGATCAAAAAACCCTATTTGGAAAAGGGAAGAAGTTTTATTGGCCAAAGATGATAGAGCAATAGGAAGAAATGCACTGGAGAGAAGGTGAACGATGGAGAAAGGAAGTGGTTTTACAGATCTACATTTAAGACATAAGAGGGGTTGTTTTTCTTTTTAATCTCAATTCCTTACCACAGAAATTCAAAATTCATTTTTATAATCAAGTCATTTAAAATGCACCATAAGAACTGGGCTCATATCAGGCAGAGACCCTGGGTTGAGTTCCTGGGCTATTCCGTGCCCGGGGGCCGTGCTATTGCTGATCATGGAGTAGACACCACAGACGTGGAGATCCTGTTTCTGCTTGAGCTGTCTCCTTTCTCTTAAGTTTCCCCATTACTAATCCCAATTAAAGACTAATTAGCTTGCATAAAATATTACTTAATTTTAATATAACATGAGTATATCTTAGTGGTGAGTGAGCATTATGGTTCAGCCTCAGCAGCTTTATAAAGCATGAGGTGTGAAAAGAGTTTTCTTGAACTGTATACATTGAGGTAGTTAGTTTATTGTGCCAACCTGGCCAATAAACACATGTGGGATTAATTGAAGGGCGGAGAGATAAATGCTCGGTGAGCCTCACCTTTCGAGTTCTCAGGTCTCTTGCTTTCTGATAGTCGGACCAGGCTGCTGCTGCCTTAGCCAGTTCCAGGCTTCAGCTGGCAAGGCTCATTTCCTGCAAGACATCTCTGAGGAAAAGCCGCATGGTCCTACCCCGATGCAGCCCTGGGTGCTGGAGCAGCCAGGTGGAGACCCCTGTCAGCGCTGAGATGCTTACACATTCACTGACTCAGCTTTCCTCCTGCAGTCGGCATCATTGCGTCTGTTTTGTGAGATGGAGGAGGATTTTGTGGATCGGTGTCGGACATATGGGTTAATATTGGACTTGTGGGTTTTGGCAGCACTGGGTTGGGATGTTCTCTTGATGTGCACTTACCCTTTATATAAAACTCTCTCATACATATGAGTTTCCGTGGATTTGTTTCTCTAAAGTAACCAGACTACCACATACATAAATTGTGAAAGCTAAGAGAAGGTGATTTGTTTAGTGTGTAAAAACAGAGGTGTGATTATGGAATTCTCCTCAGATCCCCTTATTAAGAGAAGCATTTACTCAGTTGTTATACTCTCTTTCCTCAATTGGTTCATTCGTTGCTACCAAACCAAACTCACTGCCGTGGAGTCAGTGCCGAGTCCCATCTAGGACAGGATAGAAGTGGCCCGTGAGTTTCTGAGACTGTCATGCTGACTGGAGTAAAAAGCCCCATCTTTCTCCCTTGGGAATTCTGGTGGTTCTGAACTCATGGATTTCTGGATCACAGCCTGACACATAACCACTATGCCATCAAGGTTTCTTTCATTGCTTCACGTACTCAATTATTAACCAACACCTACCGAAGACCTGCTATAAGCCACAAACTGGGCTAACCTCCGAGGATATACTGGTGGGTTTAATGAATTAATCCCATGCTGAGACACACATAAAATGATCTATGACATGTGCTCTATGAGACATCAAGACCACGTCAGGCGAGCCTTCTCTGAAGAAGTGATGTTTGAGCTGTGACCTGAGAGGCAATGAGAAGGTAATCAAAGTTGGATTAGCTAGAGGGTGAGAAGGGAAGAGGCACAAAGTGACAGGGATGGTGACATTTGGCTAAGTCTGAGAGTCTACATTACTAAATGAAAACACCGATGGGGACATCGTCTACAATGCTTATGAGGACTCAATGCACTGGGACAGCAAAACATCCTGACACGTGCCCTAAGCACACTTACATATTTCATCATCTCCTATGGGTACTGCAGGCTCTTTCCTCAGGGCTCTAGTATATATTTTAGGGCAGTCTGGAAAATTTTATACATTGCAGCTTGTCATCAACTTTGTTTCCTGTTTCTTACCTCAACTCATAATTGTTGTTATTTTTCTTTATATTAACCATTTGTTACAAAAGGGGTATAAAACATGGAGGTTAAAAGAGCCATAAAATTTTATGTTATTTGGCAAGATTCCATCTATGCAATACAATTAGATATGATAAAGCATAGAATTAAGCTCTCTTTAATAATCAGAAATGCACATATTATGCCTAAAACCAACGGTATAGAAAACTAAACATTGAAATCGTTCTCACCCTCTAAAAGAAACTGGGTTTTTAAAAATCCTTTGTTAAGCAGCTCTGAAAAGTGTGACCTAGAATCTCTGTCCCTGCTGATTTTTTTTCTCATTTATTTTGTACATTTCAACAATTTCTAAGCTGGCTGCAGGCCTTGACTAACAATTGGGAACACTTGTATAAGTCTCAGTTAAGAGCTTATGAACCATTATGTAGCTCAGCAAGGAGGAGTATACCAGGGATGTACAATTACCTTTCCACTAGAGGTCCATTTTTCTGCCTTCCTTCCTCAGTTGAAAGTAAAAAGGTGTTTGAGGTCAACCAATCAATGAATATTCTGCCTCACAAAAGGAGAGGTACACATGTTTCTGAGAAAATTGCCTCCCAGTAAAAGTGGAGTGAATTTGTTAAAAATCATATTTCATATTTTGCCAGGGTCGGCCAAGATGGGATTTTTCCCCCCACACATACAATACTGCGGAGGCAAACATGTTGGAGCTGGAAAAAACGAGAACCCCTGCTGGAAGCAGGCTACAAAACCTGCCGGGTAATGATGCCGTTTCTCTTTTATTTCTGTTTGAGCTGCAATAAAGCTGGTACTTCTGAAACACAAAGCCAGGTTCCTGCTGTGACATCCCAAAGTGTTTCTCAAAATACCCATGCAGCAGCTGACACTCAAAGAAATGTCCCCGACTGTCTGAATGGCTTCCTGCACCCTGTCTGAAAGCACACAGCTCTGTTTTCAGGTAAGTTTGATTTATGATGCTCTGTAGTCTGTTTCTAAAGAGTTTGATTTTCCCACGTAGGTGGAAGGTGTATTGTAGCCTACATCATATGCACGGAGCCCAGCATGCCCATAGAAAAACCTGTTCCTGACTTGTTCCGGATTGCTACCTAGTTAGTCACTGTCACGTTGTCTCTGGCTCAGAACAAAATGGTCCTGCACAATCTTCATTATTGTTGATTGAGCTCATGGTGGAGGCCACCGTGTGGTTTGAGTGCCTTCCCATTGAGGGGACTCAGCTTTCAAGGCTGTGCTGGACAATATTCTGTTGGGACTCATAGAATTGTCATTGGCTAATTTTGGAAGTATGTCCTCAAAACTTTTCTCACTTGTTTGTCTTAATCTGTACACTGTGCTCAAGCCTGCCCATCACTGTTGACCCTGCTGGCATGTGAAACACTGCTGCCATAACTTGTAGCAACATAACAGCATGCAGGTCACCACTGGGTGACAAACTGAACGGCAGGTGGTGAATTGCTTCCTTAAATTAATTGCAGCTGAGCAGAACCTCAGAAGCTCTCAGAAGTTCCTAAGGACTCTGTTCCTAAGGTGATGTTTAACGCTGGTCTTTTACTAGATGCCATCTGCTCATCTGTAAAATGAAGACAAAGGCCAGCTGACAGTTGTGCTAGCAATATAATCGGCTAGACATCTTCCTTGTTGTCGCAGGCAACTGTGTTCCTGGAAGGAAAGTTTCTCTCAATAACAATAACTTGAAGGACTCTTCTAATCAAAACTTTAAGAATTCACTCTAAGGATTAGGTAAGTATTAATGAGAACTATGTGCATCTTACAATTCTCTCAGTCGACATATAGAAATGTGGGTATCTGATACCATGGTGTTTGGATACCATTTTCAGTTTCTTCTCTAGAAACTAGACTCCAATTTTACCTGTGTTTCTCCAACTTGAGTCTTCTCTGAGCTTCCAGTGTAAGTTTTATTAATAACTGTTCTGAAGTGAGTTACTGTATTTGGACATTTCTTTTCTTATGATTCTAATTATTAGTTGTAGAAAAGGTTACACCCTGCATGATTATTCAACATTTCCTTCCAATACAGAGTTCTGGCCTGAGAATTTCTAAGTAATATCTCTGCAAAATACCAACTATGCTTTGCTATTTAGTTTCAAAAAAACTCACTCTGCCCAATGTTGTTGCTTCTGCTTTCTGTGACAACCGTGAACATTTCCAGAGCTGCTGGATCACACACCGGGCAGAGTGCTGACATTTGTTACTTCATTTGATGGAATCTACCCATGAACTAGGTATGATCACTCTCTCCATTTTACAGAAATGAAAACTGAGATT
>NW_022111321.1:2476621-2490785 GCF_000313985.2 Echinops telfairi | reverse complement strand
TGAGGACCTAATGCCGGGGGTTTAAGTGGAGAGGAAATGTTTTGAGAATGATGAGGGCAATGAATGTACAAATGCGCTTTACACACACACACAAATTTAGAAAAAAGCAATATTGGCTTAACATATTAATACCAAAAGCCCAACCTAACCTACTATCATAGAGTGAAGTCCAACGCATAGCAGCAACCTGAAAGGGCAGAAAATTACTCCCCTTTGGGGTTTTCTGAACTTTAAATCTTTACCAGAGCAGATAGCCTCGTCTTTTTCCCTCAGAGACCTGGTGGATTCAAACCACAGACCTTGCATCTCACAACTCGATGTGTAACCCACTATTTCACCACCCCAAGCCCAATGCACTGCCATGGAGTTGCAGCTGACTCCTGGTGACTCTATAGGACAGCGTAGAACGAACTGCCCCTGTGAGCATGGAGACTGGACCTTCTCATAGGAGTGGAAGCTCCATCTTTCTCCCCCTGCACTGCTGGTGGGTTTGAGCTGCTGGCCTTGCAATTAGCAGCTCGCTGTGTAACCACTACACCTCTCCTTAAAATATTAATAGGAAATAGCAAAATAGAGAAGAATAAATGTCTATGCATGACAATATATTAGTTTCATTTTCAAATTAGTATTCATAAAAAATTCTTTGTATATGAATACATTTTGCAGGTTAGATTTTCAGGATGTTTGTTGAGAAAAATGTTCAGGATGTTTGTTGAGAAAAATAGCTCATTGTTAATTAAATGACTTGATTACAATATTTGAAATTACCTTGCTTATTTTCTCTGTTACTGTTAGCTATTTCTTTGTACTGGACCAGGGGTAGGACACCCTTTTTCTGCCAAGGGCCATTTGGATATAGATATAAGATCACTCATGGCTCATATGAAATCATTAACTTAAAAATTAACCTGCAACATTTGGTCGAACCTTTAATTAGCTCACCTTGAATGTGACAGCTGGAACTGCTTCTCATTGATGCTTTCTCAGGCCTGACATGGCCCTTGTACTAGACTCTAAGCTCCATACGAGCAGGGACTCCCCTTGTTATTATTGTATTGCGATTACTTGCAATGCGTCTGGCACATGATGGGTACTCCGCATATAACAGCTGATGGGGGCATGTCACAAATACACATTCTTTCTGTTTAAACATACTGAGTATGATTTCCTGTTTGGTTTTCCAACTCCAGGTCTTCGTACATTTCATTGTAATGCTTTCCTTTGTCTTCTTGAGCTGACCTTTGGAATTTTCTAATCAGTTCTTTTATTCCTCATTTCTTCCTTTCGCTTTAGGTACTCTGTGTTCAAGAGGAAGTGTCCTAGTATCTGCTGACATCCACTTGGGTCTTTTCATTCTTTCCCGTTTTTATTAAATGACCCCTTGCTTTCGTCATGCGTGATGATCTTGAGGTCATTCCACAGGTACGCGGGTCTGTGATCCGTCGTTGCCAGTGCATCGAATGTGTTCCTGATATTGCTTCTCAGTGAAAGGTGCTATCTTGGCTCTCCTGGGCTTGCTTTCCTTTTCTTCAGTTTGAACTGGAAGATGCCCGTGGGTAATTGATGGTCTCTTCCACAGTTAGCGTCTAGGTTGTTTCTGTTTCTCCATCATCCCTTCCCGCAGATATGGCCCATTGCATTCCTGTGCCTTCTCTCAGAGGACGTGCATGCGTATCGTTGCTGTGTCTATTGTTGAAAAAGGGGGTTTGTAATAAAGAAATGATTGATTTTGGAAAATCCTTTCATCTGATTTCCAGCTTCATTTCTATCACCAAGACCACATTTTACAACTTCTTATCTTTCCTCTTTGTTTCCAACTTTCTCATTCTCATCATCAATACTTTCTTGATTGCATATTTGACCAATTTAAGCATTTCTACCCTGCCCTTCCCTGCTCAATGACAGTGAGTTTAGTTTAGTTTTCTTGGCTTATTATAGACAGCATTGTACTTCATGATAGAGCTTTAAATGTTCTTTTTAATGATGAATTTGAAACCATTCCTCTTGAATTTGTCACTCCTGGCTTAGTAAATTCTATAACGGTCTTAATTGGAAACACTCAACTCATTAATGCCCAGGATACATTTTTGACTACCTCTAATTTCCCTAGACTCTGATGTTTTGTATTACACGAATTGGTTGCTAATGGATGTTTGCATCTGCTTCTTCAGGGTTTGTGGGGTGCCCCAGCAGCAGATGAAGGTAAACTCTACTTGTTAGTCGGTAGGTCTTCTCCAGTCACGTTTTGGGCCCCTTCGAACCAGAGGGGCTCATCTTTCGGCACTCTATTGGACATCCTTCTGCCTTTCAAGAGGTTTTCAGTGGCTAATTCCCTTGATGTGGTCGCCCTATTTCTTCTTAACCTGCTCTGACTCTGGAATCTCTGCTGGATCCTGGCCAGCACAGGTGACCCTGCTGGCACAGACAGCTTCTGGCATCACAGCACAAGTCACCAGAATACAACAAACTGATGAGGAGAGGAGTGGAATTGGAGGTACATAAGCAGCAGTGTTTTCGTGAAAAGCAGGCGGCGTGAACTTTGAATCCTATTACATGTTAATGACATGCTAATGCAGCTATTTCAATTTACCTTTTGTGTTGTTTTGTTTTGAATGGGGAAATGTGACTTTGTGGCCGCAAGGTAGAACCAGGAGGGTGGCAGAACCCTCGGGCCTTGTCACAGGTCACAGAGGAGGGTCTTGACTGCCCACTTGCCCCCATGGCAGCCTCTTGTCTTTCCCAGAAAGGAGGCAGCCAGGCTGTTGTTCTTTAAGAGTTAAAATTGCTTCAAATGCATACTCTGAACAAAAATCTTTTATTAGGCATGTCCATTGAAATTACGGTAGCTTCCATTTTGCTCAGAAACTTCTGTGTCTCCTCCCCATTTCTCTTTCTCATAGCCTCAGGACACTGTACACTGTTCAAGAAGAGCTGCCCATAGGAGAGTAGTGTCTATGGAGATGCTATTTCCAATACCTGGCAGGTGGAGCAGTCATAGGAGACTGGTTGTATTTTTAGGTTTGGGGAAAGAAAACTGTAATGAGCTTTAGGTATTTTTAGGAACTGCTTTATCAATTTCAAGTTTTCTCCTGAAGAGACAACATATATAAAAATTTAATTTTGAATATCCACAGGATAGGAAATTTTGAACTCTGATCAGGCTAGAATTTGAAAGTTTAACTATAACTTAAACTCCTAAGTAGAGGTTTTAAGGAATTTAATTTAAAGAATCACTAATGTAAACATTTGGAGTTAAAATAGATCATTAAATAAAATTTGAAGAAATGTTCATTAGTCCTAGATTTACCTGATTTTGAAACCCAAAAGATTTTTATTGAGGCTCTAAATTTTTACTACATGAGATTTCTAACCAAACTAATCAAACTCATTGCCACTGGGTTGCTTCCAAAGCCATCTCTTCCTGTAGGACAGAGTAGTCCTGCCCCCGTGGGCCTCCGAGGCTCTCAATATTCATGAGAGTCGGAATCTTCATCTTTTTCTCTCAGAGCAGCTGTTGATTTCTAACTGCTGACCTTGAGGTTTTCAGCCCAAATCTTAACCCAGTATGCCACCAGGGTTCCATGTGAAGTTTAGATGAATATAGTCACATTTCAAGATGGAATAATTCTTATCTTTATGCAGGAACTAAATTTCTTCTTGATAAACTAGAAACTCTTTGATATGAATTGTCTCAGGAATATAATTTCCTTTGAGAAAACAGTATGAGCAAGGGTACTTCTGGAAAACACACACACACACACACACACACACACACACGTGCGCAAGCTCAACTAAATGGTTTATGACTTGGAGGAATATTTTATGTAAATTAACTTTAGTTGCCTATGGGGAAGAAATAAAATTGGGCAATTGAAATTTTCCCATAGAGTATGTGTGGAAAATCGTTTTCAAATGTCAGTTTTAAAACCTGGGATATTTGTGGACTGATGATAATCAAATGCATATCCTGGTATCCTGTCTACAAATGATTCCAATTTTTATTATGGGTGATTATAGGGTTTCTTGAAATTAAAGTCTTTGAGCCTGTTAAATGGCTTGCATATTAATTTGATTATAATGCATCATTCCTTAATGCTTTGTATAAACTGTGCATGAAACATACAACTTTCCTCTAGTTCTTAACTACTTCCTCCCCCTTCCCCCCCCCCCCCCCCCCACTATCATAATCCCAATTCTACCTTGCACATCCGGTTGGACCAGAGGATATATACTGTCACAGATAGGAACTGGAAACACAGGGAATCCATGACAGATGATCTCCTCAGGACCAGTGATGAAAATGGCGATGCCAGGAGGGTGGAGAGAAGGTGGGGGAGAAGAGAGGAACAAATTATAAGAATCTACATATAACCTCCTCCCTGGGGGATGGACAGTGGAGAAGTGGGTAAAGGGGGACATCAGATGGTGTAAGATATGACAAAATAATAATAATTTATAAATTTTCAAAGGTTCATGGAGGAGGGAGGAGAGGGGACGGAGAGGAAAAAATGAGGAGCGGACACCAGGGCTCAAGTGGAAAGCAAATGTTTTGAGAATGATGATGGCAACAAATGTACAGGAGTGCTTGACACAATGGATGTCTGTGTGGATTGTGATAGGAGTTGTATGAGCCCCCAATAAAATGATTTAATAAAAAAGGTGGGCTCTAACATCAAGTAATAGCCATACAGCCCTGTGGTGCACAGGCTTACTCTGACGTACATGGGGTCACTATGGGTCAGAGCTGATTTCACAATAACTGGATTTATATGATATGTGCATTAATACCTTATTCTGTTAAAAATAGGGCTGTGGTTTGTCCCAAATTGGGTACAATGCCTTTAATAACTGTACTGTCAACAAATATCAGTGGAATGGAAATTTAACTAGTATCTATACAGGATACGAAGAATACAAAAATGAATGAAATAATGTTATCTGTTCTCATGGAATCTGAGTAAGTACTAAAATTAAAATACATCAGAAAATTATTTTAGCCAAATTAAAGGTGAATTTCTGAAAAATCTGGAGTTTTCATATGAATTTGACCAATTTTCTCTCTTCCTTTTAGCTTCTGCAGTGCATTGCAGGAGGGTTCTCCCGTAGGGCTGCATGCAGAAGGGAGCTGACAATTAGGCAATTAAAGGGACGTCTTCATAGCACAAAAGAACCCTAGTTGATGCATTGAACGACGAAATGTAAGGCCAGCAGTTCACAACCACCATCTGCTTCTCTGGAGAACAATGAGGCTTTGTGGTCACGTAAAGATTTACAGCCGTGGAAACCCACAGGGGCAGTTTTGCTCCGTTTTAGAGGGTCACTGTGTGCCAGGGTCTACTGGACGGCTGTGCGTTTTCACAGACAGTGAACGAGTTCAGATTGGAGTCACTTGGAGATTGATGTCTGCATTCTGGCCCCCAGAACTGTTGGATCCATTCAGGTTTTCTCTCCACAGCCTCTGGAAAGAAACTTTGTGCAGAGCCTCAGAGTCATCTGAGACCGCCCCCGCTGGTTTCCGTAAGCGACAACTCAGAAGTGGGCCATGCCATTACTCCTCAGAATTTCCCTGCCTTCATTTACCCAAGGGTCCCTGTGGCGTTGGTGAGGAGCCCGGGGGGCACCGTGCATTAGGCATTGGGCACGGTAGAACTGCCCCTGTGGTGGCAGCAATTCAAACCCACCAGCCAGTCAGCGATACAACTGTTTGTTCTGCTTCTGGTAAGGAACAGTTCGACTCTGTCCTATATGATCAAATAGATGGCAGCTCTGCGTGCGTGCGCGCGTGCGTGCGCGCGTGCGTGTGGGTATGACTTTGGTGAGAAAAGACTAATATTCAGCAGTCCAGTGGAGGGCATGAGCCTTATAGAGTTCTGACAGGACCGATGGGGAAAATAGCTGATCGCATTCAAAATATCAAACAGCGGACTGCCTACCTGTTCTCTCGCGTGTCCATCAGCGAAACAGATAAGGTAATATTAATACAGGCTTTTAAAATACAGCATGTCAGTTGAACAGAAAGGCTAATGTGTGTGGTTCACTTTGATTTGTGTGCAGAGAGGAATGTAAACTGTCAGAGACCCAGTTGCTCTTATCAACGAGACTGCTGTTTTTATTTGCTTTTCTTGTACTACGGGGTCACCCGAGTCCAAATGGACTCACTGGCGGGGAGATTGGTTCGGGTGTTCTTTGTACCAAGAGGCGGAGATCCATAACGTTTGCTCTCAAACTCGCCACAATGTGGCACTCTAGTAATTTGTAGATCCCTGCATGTGGCTGTTTGCTGGAGACGTCAAAATACTGGAATTCTGGCAAGAATTCTCTGCCTAAAAGGGTGACTCATTGTCAAAGATCTCTTCATCTGAAGTCATGGAGAGTCCAGTGATTTAACCATGTGTGCGCCCTTTATAAGGGCGTTTCCCTGGGCTCCGGGAAAGCACGAGAGCACAAGCAAACAAACACTCCGCTTTGGCTTTTTTATCCCTTCACCTTTATCTTTCGATTTCTCCTTTGGAAAGCAGCGGAGAGAAAGGGCCAACTTGCTGTTAATAGCCACGCAAGTAAATCTAAAACCAAAAAAGACGTGTGTCATGGGTGTGCTTTCTGGCACCTAAAAGATACAAACACACACAGCAGAGCGGAAGCGTTCTTTCAACGACAGACAGAAAGAGACAGCAGTGTTAGTCCGGGATTTTTTGTAGCTTCTCACCAGAGAACTTGATTCCTGCTGTGGCCTTGGGATTCAGAGGAGTGTCCTCTTCATGACCTAGAGCCTTGAGATCATTACACTGTCTAGGGAGAGTTAATTAAAGAGGCCAGGAAATGCCAACGCCCTCTTTCTTCACCACCGCAGGATGTGAGAGCTGTTTGCTAGCGCTTGGACTGTCACTTTGATACACAACCCTAAAAAGAAAGCATCTCAGGACAGGGAGATATATTGGTTGTCCATGTGAAGGTTTAAAGCTGGAATTAAGACTCATCCACAGGAGTAACTAGTCAACAATTTCCTTTCTTGGCGCTGTTGGCTTCCTTGAAAAGGAACTCCCATCCTCCCTTTTACTTTTCTTCCTCATGTTTGTGTGCATACAGAGACAGGACAAAGGAAGAATTGAGAAAGGAAAATTCAGGAGACATCTTTTGCAGCTTCTAGAAGTCTAGCCTCTTCGTCTCTCTTACTTAGAAAGCTAAAATGGATGAAATGTATTTGTCAACTCAAGGTAATCCCCAGGCGTTCTCGAACACTGCATTTATTACATGAGCATATTAGTAGGAAGGAAAACAAACAAACAAAACAGATATCAAATAGGTGTTTAGTTTTGCAGATGGAAATCTAAAGGAATTCGAATTTGAATGACAAATCTGCTTGCTCCCACCACTCCCATGGTTCTTCTTAATATTTCACGTCATTCCTGAAGGGTGACCTTTGAGTCAGTGGAACGGGCTTGTCCTCCTTGTCATGCAACTAAGTTGCTCACCAATTTCTTGCAGACTCCTCTTGATTTATTGTCAATGAACTACGACTGAGAGTAGCCTATGTTACAATCCCAACGTCCGATATTAACAGCTTATAAATGTCCACATGGTTTGAGTCCCCGCATGTTTAATTTGTACACTTGATCTCTTGCATCTCCACGAGTCCAAGATCCCACCTCAACGTCCCTTCTCTTCTCATTATTGCATCTGCTCCTCATGCTTGCTATGATTTGGTCTCTTAACATTTTTTTCCTCCAATTTATCTCCTGATGATAGTTCACTTTCGCTTTTTCCTGGACTAGACCCAGTAAAGAGTCTCAGTAAAGACTCAGACAACTAGGGCCTTTTGATCTTCTACCATATCTGCATTTCCAGTTTCTGGTCACAAGCTCTCAATTTTTCCCAGCAGTGTTGTGAAAAGTACACTAGAGTCACACTTGAACTGAATTTTATCTCCACTGCTGACTAGTTCTTTGCTCTCAGCAAAAAACAAAAACAAAACAATTTAATGATTTAATAAATTTTAGGTCATGTGCCTACTCTAAAAGTAAAGTAATAAAAGCTTCCTCCTAGTAGCTAAGGTTTAAACTAGAAGGCACACAAATTCTAATCTTTCTCCTCTAACTGTCCTCTAGAACGTTCGGGCATTAATGGAGAAATTACAGCTGCAGGCTCATTATTTGTGCCATCTAACTGCACAAGGGACTTTCTGTTGGTTTCTGACTCTTATTTTGGGCAGGATTTCTGGTTGCCAATAACAGAGTCCACCCTACATTGTTTTCTTGCCTTATTCCTTACCTCTTCTTGCCTTCCTCCCTCCCCATTCTCCCTCTTTTTACTGCCTTTTTAAATTAAGGGATAGCATGGAAATAGTTAATGAACTGTGTGCATGTCTTCTTGTAAAACTTTGGCCAGGATCCTGTCCCAGAGACAGAACATTTGCAACAACCCAAAAGTCTATCGTGTGCCCCTTCCTATCCAGACCCATCTCCTGAAATAGCCACTGCTCGAAAATAGCCACTAACGATTAATTTGTCTTTTCTTCAAGGTTATAGTCATGAATCACATGGCGGGTACTTCTCCGTTTCTGGTCACAGTGAGATTCCTCTATGGTTGGAAGTCATTTGTTCTTCTTCTTTTAATTGATGTGTGAAATGAATTGAATTAAGTAACTTTATTAATTTTGTTGTATGGTTCAATCACAATTTCTTCACTCTGGACATATGGTTTTTGGTTTTTAGTTTTTGCGTTCGACAGGATCTGCTAGAGAATCAAAACCAGTGGTACTTGGATGTTTATGGATATAGCAAGATATTTATATGAAGAAAGGGTTCCCACAATCAGCCAAGTGGGTAAGTATAGTCTGGTTCAAGTCCATGGATCCGAAGTAAGCTAGAGCCTTCTCCTGACTGGTATGGCTGCAGAAACTGATGAACAGAAAGCAAGAAAATAGGCTTGCTGGTTGCATAGGCTGATGGTTGCAGAGCTAAATAGATCTGAGGTTTGCAGAATGAACCAAAGATTGGCAGTCCATTGGTGGCTCCTAGAATTGGCAGGAGGTATAACAGAAGAATGATAACCAAGTGAGATAGCTTCCACATAGTGTCATTTTATACCAAGTAGACCACACCCTGAAGGAAAACTCCCTCAATTGTAACAAAGCTCTGAAAAAAATTAAGGCGTTGGTACTCCACCTTATTCTCCCCACGCTGCTGGGCGGCTTCCCAGAAGGTTTCATCATGGAGTGGATCGTATCGTGGGAGACCATATCATTGGAAAATCCTGGTCCACTCCAGTTGACATGAAATCTAACTGTCACAGTCGATTTCACAGGAAAGTTTAAAGAGCAGCTTGCATGGACAAAGTCAAATATTATAATGAAATGTGCAAAGACCTAGAGTTAGAAAAACAAATAGGAAGAACACATTCTGTATATCTTAAACTAGGAGGAAAAAAATCAAGCTTCAAATTGCAATACTGACAGATTCTATGGGCAAAATATTGGATGATGCCAGAGGTATCAAAAGAAGATGAAAAGAATACGTAGAGTCATTGTACTAAAATGAACGAGTCTGCATTCAACCATTTCAAGAGGTAGCATAGGAGCAAGAATCAATGATAGGGAAGGAAGAAATTCAAGCTGCACTGAAGGCCTTTGTCAAAGACAAGGATCGGAGAATTGATATAATACCAAAGAAATAGTTCAAAAAGCTGATGAAGCACTGGAAGCACTCATTTGTTTATGCCAAGAATTTTTGAGGATAGCTAGGGAGAGATCCATATTTGTACCCATTCCGAAGAAAGGTGACCCAACAGAATGTGCAATTTATAGAACAATTATTACTAATAGCACATGCAAGTACAACTTTTTTTCTAATTATAAAACTCAACTAACTTTAAAATGGGTGAAAAAGGGAGATCACATGACAGGGTATTACACATTAACCCGACAACATCTGCCATAAGCACAAGGAAGGCTCTCTGTATGATGACAGCAAGGGTATTCACATGCCTTGACTATGGTCAGAGGGGAGTCACCACAGAATTAATCCACGTGGGGACCCTATAATGACTTTTGGGCTTCCATCATCATCTGTTGCCTTTTGCAAGCTGGGTGTTCACAATTTAAATTCTGATACCATTTCCTCCTTTGACTTTGAGTTTTATTATTTTACAGTCCTTGCATCATTCAACAAGGGTTGCAGCAGCACCGTGACAGAGAACTGTCAAAGGTTCAGGCCGGATTCAAAATAGGACGTGGAACAGGGATATCAGTGCTGATGTCAGTTGGATCTTGGCTCAAATCAGAAAATACCACAAATATGTCTACTTGTGATTTATTGACTGTGCAAAGGCATTAAATTGTGTGAACTATAAACTGGATAACTTTGAGAAGAATGGGAATTCCAGAACACTTAATTGTTCTGTAGAACCTGTACATGGATCAAGAGGCAGTTGTGCTATCAGAACAAGAGAATACTGCATAGTTTAATACCAAGAAAGGTGTTCATCAGGATTGTGTCCTTTCTGTTGTCTGAGTCAGAACAGACTTGCAGGCACCTAATGACAACAGCAGCCACCAATTACGCCATTCACTGCATTTTAACTACTCTCTGTCTTCTGCCACGTCTTGTTCTATTCCGGAAATAGAATGGAGTAAGAAAAGGTTCGACTTTTCCGGCATTTAAGATTGACGTGAGCACAGGTGAAACTGACAGGTGAAAAGTGCAAATTGAATGCACGGGTAAGTGTCTAAAATATAATGAGAAAAAACACTGATCTTTGATATTTCAAATAGACTTGAGCAGCATCTACTTTTGGGGTTGGTGACAGTTGTCAAAATTTGTACCAGTGAGACAAATCCATGCCACTCAATCCCTTTGGTATAAAAAACAAACAGAAGTTTTAAAAACTCTTCCAAAAAAAACAAAACAAAAACCAATACAGGCCAGAAGAATGTTAAGTTGAAGAAAGTGAGTCCAACAGCCTGTGGACATTTTATTTCATTCTCAAAAGGAGGTGAGCTTAACTGACATCTACAGGACACATGTAAGCACCCATTTAGCTAATTGTAAGAGAAATGGGACTATTTTCTGGCTACATAAGGAAAAGTAATACGTGAATACGACCTCTCTTCTCTATCCCTTTCATAACGGAGCGTAATCTTCTGAAGCTCCTTTTTGGAAAAAGTAGCAGCATTAGAATTAATTTGAACTGTCTTAATGTTTCAGATCTGTCTGTATTCAAAGTATGGTCACTGGTAAAAATTTCTAGATATTCAAGCTTTCATTTCCTCAGGAGTAAAATGATCATAATAATGTTTGCCTTAGAAGGTTAAGCAGAGCACAACATCTGGCAGATAATAAATACTTAATTGTTTGTAACTTGTCAGTTATTTCTACTAATAAAAAGGAACCGTTATGTGCTTACTATGGGCCAGACACTGCTTCTAGCACTTCACTTGATTGATCTCATTTTATAATTACAGTAACCCCATAAAGTAAATGAAAGTACATTTTACAGATGAGAAAATGGAGACAGGACGGTTGGTAACTTCCTCAAGGTGACATCGTCAGTGGCAAGGCCAGGATTTGGAACCAGACAGAATTTGGTATTCTAGCCAATAAGCAAAAGGAGAGAATAAGATGTCGAGGAATCAGCAAGGCAGACAGTGGGCTTCATCTTTGCATAGTAGGATCTGCAAGGTTTGCTGAGTCATGCTGTACTCCTAAGCAAATAAGCGATAGTAGTAAGACCAATGATTTATTGGGGTTAAAGGGGAGCCAGTAATAATAGATGAAATGGTAGGGAGCATGTACAAGCAAGTAGAGAGAGTAAGGTGAGAAAGGTAGGTGGGCCCTTAGGCAAGGCATTTGTATATGCAATGGGGTGAGGTCAGAGAAGAGTGCGCTTTGTTTTTATTTCAACTTTTCAGACATCAAATACCTATGGGTATTTTGAGTGAACCAGCTGGTTAAAGTTATTTTAAAATATTTAAGATTGAATTGAGCACATGTGAAATTGACTAGTGAAAAGTGTGAATTGAATGCATGGGTAAGTGTCTGAAATATAGTGAGGAAACACTGACATTTGGTATTTCAAATAAACTTGAGCAGCATCTACCTTTTGGGTGGATGGTAGTTGTCAAAATTTGTTCCAGTGAGACAAGTCCATGTCTCTCAATCCCATAGGTATAAAAAATAAACAGAAAATTTATTAACTCTTCCAAAAAACAAGACAGGCTAGAAGAATTTTAAGCTGAAGAATGTGAGTCGAACAACCTGTGGGAATTTGAAAATGGTGGTTCTTGGATCCATGCGGTCTTAGTGGTTAGATGATTGTAAAGCGGTAAATTATTTAATGCGACTCCGTTAGTTATAGCCTTTTTTAGTCCCACCAAACAACCTTCATTTTTCTGATGAGTCTGGGAAGATGGTAGGGTAGACACTGATTGGATTATATGATTTAGCTGTCGGTGATTGGTTAATTGTGGTTGCCAGATTGCTGGATATAAAATAAGCGGGCAGACTTCCCTACTGGGACGGAGGACAGAAACCACCAGCTAGAGAAAAGGACCTGCCGTGGAGCAGCACATCCTTTGGATCCCAAGACACCTCCACATTGAACTGCCTTGATCCAGAAGGCAGCTTAGAAACCAGAGGAGCTGCAGAGGCTCAGCATAAGGTAGAGTGGTTGATTTACCGCCCACACGGCTTGTAAAGTGGAAAGCTCTGGGGTCAGGAGGCTGATTTGAGGAATGGGGTGCCACTGGACAATTAAGGGAGCTGAGTTTGCCACCCGTGACAGCGGAGCTGAATATGGCAGTCCTAAATGAACTTTGTAACATTGCCCAGCAGGGCAGAGTCTGGCCAGAGGCTGAGGGCCAGAGAGAGGGCAGGCAGCCTGTGGCACAGCAGAGAAGAAATTGTCGTGACTGCACGACTTGTGTCTGAGCATTTCTCACTGAGCTGTAGCTTGTTACCTTCCCTGATAAGCCCATCATCACGAGCGCTGTCTGTGAGTTCTGGGTCGTCATTGCAACGGATTGTCTTTGGCGAGGCCAAGGAGGAGTCCGATTCCCCTTCCCTCTTGTGAAGCTGGAGGAAGTCAGATGCCACCCCCATGTAATGTCATTCTTGTCTACCGGGATCTAGTCCGTCGATTTTGCAAATCGAACTTCTTTCCCTGAGAATATAATGCCTCGCAGGTTGTGTTGATGATTACGTAGAAGCCAGCCAGGACACAGGACAATGTAAGCTAATTATACTGCCTACACCTGAACTACAACATTGGAATTCACATAGCGAAGGGACAAGGGACAAAAGACAAAAGGGAGGAGAATGAAGGGATGAACTAGTGCAATTTAATGGATTATCCCACAGAGAAGCCGTTCTCAGGTCAGTGCCTCTAGCACTGGTCACTCGATAGAGAAAAACATGGCATCAATATGGGAGGAAGTGTCATTAACCTCTGACACACAGATGACACAGCCTGGCTTACTGAAAGCCAAGAGAACTGGAAGCATTCACTGATGAAAATGAAAGAATATAGTCATTAGTCTGGCTTGCACTTCGACAGAAAAAAACTTCCTCACAACTGAATCAATAAACAGCATCATGATACACAATGAAAAGATTGAAGCTGTCAAGGATTTCACCTTACTTGGCTCCACAATCAACACTCACGGAAGCAACAGTCAAGAAATCATAAGACATATTGCATTGGATCCATTTGCTGAAAAACAATCTTTTGAAAGTGTTAAAAAGTAAAATGTCACATTGAAGACTGAGGTAAGTCTGACTCTCACCCTTGTATTTTCAATCAGCTCGTATGCATTTAACATCTGCACCGTGAATAAGGACGACATGAGAAGAATGGATGCATTTGAATCACAGTATTGAATAACATTGAATACACTGCAGACTGCCAGATCTTACTGTAAAGAAGTGCAGCTGGGATGCTCTTAGAAGCAAGGATGGCGAGACTATGTCTCGTGTACTTTGGACATATTATCAGGAAGACCAGTCCTTGGAAAAGGATGGTGTACGTGGTAACACAGAACTGAAAAAGAGGAAGACCCTCAATGACACGGATTGACATAGCGGCAGTAGGGATGGGCTCAAATAGACCAACAGTGGTGATGATGCCACAGGGTCCGGCGGCGTTTCATTCTGTTGTACATGAAGGTGTTATG
>NW_022111321.1:2466325-2475353 GCF_000313985.2 Echinops telfairi | reverse complement strand
GCCTGTTGGATTATATTATTCATATTCTTTTTCATCCCTTGATTTCATTTGCTTACTTGCTTATTTTTTCCTATCAAATCCATGCCCTGGTTTTGCTGTGTTGTCATACCAGCAAAGGTTTGTAAACTTGGTCTGTGAAGAGTTGTGAAATGCAGCAGTGGAAAGCCAAGGGATGAAGAGCTGAAGTCCCCAAGCGTGTTCTACTCGCAAATCGGATTCATTATTTAATGTAATTATTTAACATGAAAATCGCAACTCTAATCATTAAAGCAGGATCACTCCTCTTCCTGAAAGAACTGTCAGAAAAAGCATTCTAAGGATTTCGATATGTTCTGTACTTTCAAGGACTTGAGAGATAATTTACTCTTAAGGGACAAAGCTGATTTTTCCTTCTTAGTGCGAAGTTGTAATCAGAATTATAATTTTATAGATAATGGAAAGGTACTGTTAACTCATTATTTCACACAAATGTAAGAGCCTAGTTTACAACGTTATACAGTGTACTGAAAAAGAGTTCTAGAATGAATAATTGCAGAGGTTTTGATATCTCAAGAATGACTGCTCTCAAAAACAAGTAGAAATGGTCTATTTCAGCAGAAATTTTTTCTCACCTAAATGAACCTAACACAGAACTTTTAAACACCAAAATAAAAGCCAATGAAAGAGTCACAGACAGCAGTGAATGTTAGAGCCGTGACCTGAACAGGTGGCTCTGCAGGTGACAGAGATATCAGCTCAGCCCTCAGAGGCCTCCATTCTTGGCCATTGCCTGTGAGTCCTCAGATCCCTTCTCAGTCAGCTCCTGAGAATGTGTTTGCTTTTCCCAATGTCCTGCAGCCCTCAGGGATCAAATTTCAGCCTTTCCACCACCTTAATCTGCTCAAAGAGTTCTCTTCCCTCCAAATGCACTTCTCAGGGAGTTAGTCCCTCCATCTCTTCCCTTTATCCCCATTTTCTCTGGGCCATACTGCAGAATACAGAGCATCTCTTTTCTTTTTAAGGGTTTAATTGTTAATTATGAACCCTACAGGACCAGTGGTGTGAGTGGCGAAACAGGGAGGGTAAAGGGAGAATGGGTAGGAAAGAGGGAACCGATTACAAGGAACTGTGTGTGACCTCCTCCCTGGGGGACAGACAACCGAAAAGTGGGTGAAGGGAGACGTCAGACAGGGCAAGATATGACAAAATACCAATTCATAAACTATCAAGGGCTCATGAGGGAAGGGGGAGCAGGGAGGGAGGGGAAAAATGAGGACCTAATGCCGGGGGTTTAAGTGGAGAGAAAATGTTTTGAGAATGATGTACAAATGCACTTTACACAATTGATGTGTGTATGGATTGTGATAGCAGTTGTATGAGCCCCTAATACAATGTTTTAAAAAAAAGAAAAGGAAAGCAATACAAAAACACATGCACACACAACACACACATTCACACACATACAGCACATGCACATATATTTCTCAGCATTCCTGAGGTCAAGTTTAAGAAAGTAGACCTTGAAAGGGCCTTGGGAAAAAAGAAGCCTTGATAAATCCCCAACGAAGGCAGTTTATACTGTTTTGTCCACTTGGCACATCAAAATCTCAACTGTAAAAATTAATCCACAGGTTCTATCTGGTTTAGAAGTTGAATTTAAGAAAATTGAAGGCATTTTCCAGTTCTTGACTTCATGAAAAAAGAAAAGGATTGATTGAAGATAACGAAGGCTATACCCTGTAAAAAAACGGCAAATGAAGAACCGGGGCACACCGTGAACTGACAAGAGCAGGTAACTGTGGTCGTCATGGCTACTACGTGATGCACACTTGGGGCTTGTGCTCAGTGAGGCTGAGCTTCTCAAACGCCCGGCACCATCCATGCCCCTCATTCTTAGTAGGTGCTCTGCCACCTCCCTCACATCCATTTCTCACCACGCAGCGTACACATTTTCATGGCTCTGTTTCTTTCCCCCTGTGACAATTGAGAAGGTCGCCCTTCTCTTGAGGTCACCTCAGGAGTGTGCCAGTAAAGTGTTTTTGTGTTCTGAAAAAGAGGGGGAAAATCCCTGGTCTGTAGTACAGACCTACCTTGTATGATGGCAAGCCACAGACACTGCCTAGTCCACCAGTGGAGGACTTGTGGTAGTCCCGTCTCCAGCATGCCTGTCGGTGCCATTTTTCCAACAGTATGTGCTCATTCTATGTCTCATGTCATTTTGGTAATTTGACAATATTTCAAACTTTTTCATAATACTGTTGCACATTGAATATTGGACTAAAACCGAACCAAACTGACGGCTGTTGAGTCAATTCTGACTCAGAGCAAACCTGTAAGACCGAGGAGAACTATGTCATAGGGTTCCCAGGGAGCCCTGGTGGTGTAATGCGTTATGCATTGAGTTGCTAACCTCAAGGTCGGCAGTTCAAACTGACCAGTCGGTTCCCAAGAAAAAAAACGAAGCTTCCTGCTCTAAAAAGAATTAAGGCATCAGAAATTCATAGGGGTAGTATACTTCATGCTATCAGATCACTGTGAGTTGAAATTGACCTGATGGCATGAGCATAGGGTTTCCAAATTGTAAATCTTTCTGGTAACCTTGCAATCAGCAGTCCAAATCTTAACTCAATGCATTTCCAGGGTTAACATAAACTCTATATGCATTTGGAAGACCAAAAATTGTTTGCGGTGCATTTAATGTAGGGGTCTGTAACTGAACCTGCAATATCTCTGAAGTATGTTTGTATTTGACTCATTTGGAGCTACCAATATAGCATCACTGAACAATGGATCTTAAGAAATGTGCAGGTAGGCTCTTGTCAATCAGCCACTCCAGTCTGGTCAAATATAGGTACATATGTGGTAATAAGGGCTATTGCGTAATGCATTCTTCATCCAATCCAGAGGTTCCAGTATGTCACTAGGTCAATACTTCGTGGCTTCTGCAGAAGTAGCAGGGAGTGGTTGGTCCACACATACTTGAGGATCAGACTGGCCTGGGTCTGTATCCTGGTTATAGCCCTAATGCACTTGTGGCTTTAGACGATGCATACACTCTTCTGCACCTAAGTTCTACAACTGATAAAATAACTAATAGAAATATACACTCCTGGAGAACAGCAAGTGGTATTTTCTCAATTCATAATATAAGAAAACATACATTTGAAGTCAGGTACTGTACTCGACTTTTATAGATGAGGACTTTGAAGAATTTTAATTTCAGTTATTGCTCAGTTGGTTTTCTTTTACTTAGCTATTTCTTCAGTTCATACAGCTCTCTTTGTCCTATAGGGTTACAATGGGTCAGAATTGGCTTGATAGCAATGGTTTCATTTTATGGATTAAATTGGCATCAAACAATATGGTTTGGATAGGTTCAATCCCAGCATCATAAAGCAAAGTACAGAAGGGTGTGTTTGGAGCCAAGAAGTAGATCCCCAAATAATGGGGATAAATAAGGACTACCAAAATGCACCCTTTAATTCTAAGATGGTATTAATCTCTATTATTACTCCCTGCTTAATTTCTGATGTGATGATTGATAATTCAGACTCAAAGCATTTGCCAATTGCTTTTAACAGAGTTAGCAAGTTTTTTCCAATAAAAAGCTGCTTCCGGTGATGGATTCCTTATTACCAGCTCTCATTTTAGAGTCTGATTCCTAGGGCCACGTTGAACACTAATTTTTTTCCAGCTGAATTGAAACAATTTATGAAATATGTGCTGTCTTCATATAACCAGCAACAACTGTATAGGTATACAGGAAAAAGAATTTCCAGGGAAGAAGTCCATTGATGATATAATCACACCAGAGACCTGAATAGATCCCATGAGTGCTCTGGAATTGGAATAGCCCTTCCTACTTGTTCTGAATTGAGGCCAGCAGGGCCTTTCTTTTCTGTCTATAGGCTGCCTTCTTTCCAAAGTGGGGAGCTGAGTGTGCATCAGGTCATCCGCTTGTCCTTCGGGGGAGACTTTCTATTGGAGACCACATTTTCCTTCACACATTTTCTTTTGTCGTTCTCTGTGATGTCACACTTTCATGGTTCTCCTCCTTAGCAGTATTGGAATGTTAGAAACCTTAAGTCTTGGTTCTGTGCTTCTTTACTGAACCAGTTCAGACTGTTTCCCTGGGTGGTACAAATGGTTACGGGCTCAAACGCACCCAGAGGTACCTCAGGTGATAGGCCTGCTGATCTGCTCCTGAGCTATCAAAAGTCATAGCCTGAACATGCCTTCCACAGTATAATACATATGTAAGGTTGCCATGAGTTGAAATGGACTCAACGTCAACTAACAACAACAACTCTTTCCCAAGTGCTCTCCTTTAGTCACCGCGTTTCAGTTAACTCTCCTTATTCTCGCTGCCATATAGTCCGTTCATCGTCAATGTGCTGAGGGTACTTTCCCCACCCTGGTGGCATAGAGGTAACCTCTATCAAGGTCAGTTCAAAACCAGGAGCCACTCCAGAGAAAGACAAGGCTCTACTCCCCTCAAGAGCTACAATCTTAGCGATTCCCAGGGTCAGTTCTACCTGTCATATAGAATCACCAGGAGTCGGAATTGCCTTGCTGACTGAGTTTTAAGGGTAGTTTCATGACAGCCTCGAGTATGGGTCATCATGAGTCAGGCTTATCGTGTCCTAAAATAAACTCGATAGCTTTCATTCTACATCTAAATTGCTTGTAGTATTATTGCCTCATTCTATGAAAGACAACCCAATCTACCCAGTTCTGCAGCCTGGAAACACAGGAGTCATTCTTGATAATCCCTCTCAATTGCTACCCTTATTTTACCAGTTTCTGAATTTTGCCACTTTGATTTCCAGAGATTTCTGGAATTCATCTCCTTTCAATTCTACCACAATAAATCACCTAGTCTAAAATACCATGGTCTCTCTTCTGGATTTCTGTTATGCGTGCCTAACTGATCCAATCCACTCATGTTCCACGTCAGTCATCTCCCTCTCCCTCAGAAAGGACAGTCTTTTAAAAACTTAATTCTGATTATATTACTCTCTTACTTGAAACGTTTATATGCCTTCTCACAGTTATTGAGTCTAAAAGCCTTAGCTGGTGTGCTCCTGTGGGAATGTTCATTCATCTCACTACACATGGCCACTTGCATTTTCTCTGTGAGATTAGCTTTTGAGTTCCCATCACGGAGCCTTTGTGTATTTGACCCTCTCCCCCTGGGATGCTTGTCCCCGTTCAGGACTCTTTCACTTGGCGAAGCCTTCCTCATATTCAGCATGACAAGATCAACATCTCTACCTCTGAAAATAGTTTCATTCAGTGGAATTGACAGAAGGGGCTTGGGAGGTCTTTAACATGAAGAGTTTCTTCCTATTTGGAGTCAAGTGAAAATCGGTCCCTCTTCGTAGGGTGAAGACAAGAGCTGATTGGCTTGATTGATTAAGTTGCTTTATGCGGTTTGCTTTCCTTTCTAAAGTGAGATGAGGACAGCGTTGTTTCTTTTGATTGGGAATCCAGAGGAAGAAATAGGTCAGGAGCCATCTTGGTAGTAAAACCAATATTGGAAAGTAGAATGGAAGACTTCAGAGTAAGGAAGGTGAAAATACAATTTGCCAGGATTCTTAAGGCTAATGGGGATGTCATCACTCACTCAGAAATTCTGAAGCTCCCCCAAGAGAAAAGTATAAGGTAAAACGATTACGTGAACTGGGCTGAGCAGCAACTGGGAGTCAGAAGAGTAGAAACAGCAAGAAATAAAACAATGTCAAAGAGGGATTTTGTGTGTGTGTGAAGCTCTAGGGTTTATATTTTGTTATCTTTTATCTGTACTTTTTGTGTAATATAGTCAACATTTTCAGGTTGAGTGAATTCAATTTTCACCCTGATGGTCTGATATTATGTAGGCACCGCTAAAAAAATCTATTGAAAACAATACCAAATATGTCTTTTAAAAGCATTGACTGATTCTTTTATGTATTCTTTTGATTACAGTGATCGTTTTGGACAGAAGGTATTAAAGTGAGATAATTTAGGCTTCAGATGACTGCAACCACATCATTCAATCTCGCAGTCTTTCCATGCAAAAGGTCAAGGGAGATAAAGATCTTTATTTGACATCAAAGCATACCAATTTTCAATACCTCAGTTCACACTAATACAGTTTATGCATGAGCTCATCTCTTTTTTTCATATTATATGCATTCTTTGGTGCTTGACAAAGTTCCTCAACACAAGACTCTTTGTATTTTACCACTCTTCTACTCCAGAATGCCAGCACCCAAAGAGGAATGGCCTCATAGTTGATGAATAGAGTCTCAGATGCAGTGTAAAAAGGACATATTATTTCTGGAAGAATCAAGCAAAATGAGATGCAGTCGTATTTTTGAATAATATTGTATCATTAATATATTATCGCACATGCACAAATATTATATTGTATATGCACAAAAGAGAATCTCAATTTTATGCAATATTCATGATTTACACAGGGATGTCTTTCCTTTCTTAAAGTCATTCTCAAAAGCACACATATTAACTACTTATCAAGGCAAAAATTAATAGCATTAAATATAAACTAGAGAAATGCAGTAGCTATTAGGAAAAATGTATTGTAAATTGATGGAAAGCTTTGGTTGGTATTCAGTCCACTCGGATAGAATATTAAATGATTCTGCTAAATGTCAAAAGAGAATGAAAATAACTCCAGCAAATCTATATGTATTGTCTAGAATGGGAACACTGGTTGTTGTTGTTGGTACCATCCAGTCAGTTCTGACTCATAGCAACCCTGTGTCCAGCAGAGACCTGGCCTAGTCCTGTGCCAGCCTCACAATTGTTATGATGTTGGAACCCATTGCTGCAGCTACTGTGTCCGTCCATCCTGCTGAGGGACTTCCTCTTCTTTGCTGCCCCTCGATTTTACCAAGCACAAAGTCTTCTCCAGGAACGAGTCTCTCCTGACCACATGTACAAAGTGTGAGATGAAGTTTTGCCTCCTGCCCTCAAAGGAGCACTCGGGTTGTACTTCTTCCAAACAAAGACCAAACTGTCCTTTTGGCAGTCCACGCAACTTTCAATCTTCTTCACCAGCCCCATAATTCAAGCACATTGATGCTTCTGTAATCTTTGTGATTCAATGTTCAGCTTTTACATGCATATAAGGCCACTGGAAATATCATGGCTTGGGTTGGGTGGCACCTTTGTACTCAAAGTTTGTATAGTGTATTTAGAATTTTTTAATAATTAAAACACGTTAATCGAAAAATTTTCTCTTACCTTGAACCTGAGAGTTAATTGCTTCAGATGATTCGACAAAGTAGCTCTCTCTTTGGAAGGCAGAGTTACTGGTACAGAATCATTAATTTATAGTGTCAAGACAAGTAAATAACTTCTCGCATTATCTGAGATTTCGTGAAGAAATAACTCCAAGGATGTTTTAATCAAAACAAAGTTCCATGGGATCAGTGGGAACTTAATCCTTATTACATAACAGCGAATGTTTTTCATTAGGGTAAAAGATCATGTGAAATATTCATTTTGGATAATTTTTCTTTTGGAAGACTTGTAAAGAATTGAATGCACATGGGTTGCATAGCGATCAGGGCTGAAAACTTTTTAAAATAACTGGTGACTTATGAGTGATTGTTATATTCTATTTGCTGCCATCGTGTCAATGCTGACTTGTAGTGGCTTCCTGTGTCTTTCCTAGAGTGTAACTGTGTATGGGAGTAGAAAGCCCATCTCTCTCAGGCAGAGGTACTGGTGGTTTTGAACTGCTGACCATGAGCATCACAGCCCAACATGTACCCACTACACCATGAGATCCACCTGCTTTCAATTTTAGTTTTAATAGTTTTCAAAATTGTATGTGCACCAATTTAAGAATCAAGAACTGTACAGGGTTGTTAACGGGATAAGTGTGTCACTTCTTTTTCTTTCCACTTTCACTTTTAAAAGTTGATTCATTTGGTAATCTCCCTATAGTTATACAACATGCTTCTCATTCCTTCCTGATTTTTCAGTTTTATTTATTATCTATTGAATTTATATTATGTGCAATAAGTATTTTCTAGACAATATGTATTCTTCTCTTCCCAAGCCATTGCTACACAATGTGCCCTTCCTCTACTCCGTCAATCTCTGCACATATTGTAATTTTGCTCAGAAGCATATTCAGCACTTTTATTATTGTAAAATCCCTGGGAGGATCAAATGGTTACTGTGCATGTGGTAGTTTGAGATTATGTCCTCTAGATACTCCTGGCTAAGGATGGAGCCACATCTGTCAATCAAGTGGTAGCTTGATGACCTCCTTGGGATTGAGAGTGAGAGACTCTGGGAATTGTTTCTCTCTACATTTTGCCTTTCTCCTCTCTGGGATTTCATTGGGACTCTGTGTCCGCCCTAAGATTGCTGATAACACCGTGCCATATTTCCACCAACCTTGAATCCATGTGAGTCTGCACACTCCGCCTGTGACTTCCTGGTTCACCGTTCGGAGTCACTAGCATGTGGCTAGTGAGATAGAGGAGGGACGTAGACTAGCATCAAACTCAGGGATTTGAGTTGGACTGGGTTGCCATGCCTTATTGATATATAATTATTTCTTGATATGAAGCTCTTCCTTATACATAGATAAGTGTCACTGCATTGTTTCTCTAGACAACCCAGCCTAAAACAACTGCTCAGAAATTTTGGAAGCCTGAGACCACCCATAGCTGCCTTTGAAAATTAGCATGACAATCTACTTCTGAAAATCAGAAAGATTATGGCCCACAGTTCTACTCAGACACACATGCGACGGTCACAATTTGAAGTTGATAGCAGCTATTTTATATATCTCTTGATAGCAACTATATATATATATATATATACAAAATTGTTCTGGGCAGAGTAAAGCTTTTGTAGTAGCTATTTTTCCCACTAGTCTAGCATTGAGCAACTTGCTCTGAGTTAGTGCACTCGGTGGAGCCGCCTGGGAAGGTTCCCTCTGGTTATAGTGATTTTTTGTAAAAGTAGTTTTGCTCAAACCTTGATTTTTGTGATGGCTGATTTAAGAGAACAGCATGCAGCT
>NW_022111321.1:2455929-2464671 GCF_000313985.2 Echinops telfairi | reverse complement strand
CAAAAAAGAAAAAAAGAATTTGACCAAGACAAACTAATAGTTAAATGAATTTTATGTAAAATATTTTATTTTCCTTATTTTAAAATAAGATTAACACAGCCAAAAAGTCAAACAAATGTCTGTTACTTGTAATGACAGCAAGACAGATTTATAATAGTTTTCTTGTTTAAGAATTGCTAAGCACTGAGTTGCTAATGCACGGCCAGCAGTTCAAGTCTACCAGCCGACCCTCAGGAGAAACATGAGTCTGCTCCCATACGAGTTTACAATCTCAGAAGCCCTAGGAAGCATTCTGTTGTGTCCTACAGGTTTGCTATGAATCAGTATTAATTTAGTGGCAGGGGGTTCTTTATGTCTTTAAGGAAAACCATGTAAGAAGCTGAGAAAGACTGTTGGTAGGAACGTGGTAGTCCATGGCCACGTTTAACAATTGAGAAGTAATCAAATTAACAGGTATTTTTTCTCCCTTTAACCTTCACTGTGATCCCTATTACAATGGTTCATAGCACAATTGTGGTAAGAAGTTGCAGGAATTGAGTACTGATGCCTTAGATAAATGCTTCCTCTAATCTATAAGATTTTCTGTGCATTATTTTTGTTTTTCTTAAAAAGAAATAAATTTATCAGGTTGAATTTTTTCATAGTATCTAGAGTATTATTTTTACTGAATATTTTTCTGCGCATGTGATGCTTGCAATATATTAAACTAAAATATATCAAAGTAAAATAATTTTGTGGCAATTAAAGCTGGGAAATTATCAGGGGAATTGCAGTATTCTTGATACAAGAGAAGCCTACTTTCCAACGTGTCCTTAAATTAAGAAAGGGCACGCATGATTCCAGGAGCTCTCTTGAGAGACGTGGTCACAACACAGGCGTGTCAGAGAGGAACGAGCTAAGGTCTTGACTTCCTCTATTCTGTGCTGACACTTTATTTCCATTAGAAATGTGGAGCTCGTGAGACCGACAGATGGCTTCACCTTTGACCTTTTGGGCCACGGCAGGCTTCCTTTCCTTCTTGTTATTTTTATATCTTTTAATTTTAGGAGCAGTATGGGTTGGGATGTGTCATGTAATTATGGCTTTCTATGGCAAGAGCTCAGCATAATAGTAATTATAACAGAACAAAACACTGCCACCAAGAAAAGCCCAAAGCCATTTTGCAATTCAGCTAGACCCATCTGTTTAGGGATTTTCTCTGCTCGATTTTTAACGTATGCATTATTATATATTCTGAAAGGAGGCCTTAGTGGCACCGTAGTGGAAATGCTTGGCTGTCTAGAAGCAAGGTATGTACGGGCTTATTGACGCGTCTGTAGTGAGCAACTTCACATGTTTTCCACCAGATCGAAGACTCTGCTTCTAAGTATGGTCGGTATCTGTCTCTCCCCCAACCCCAGGGCATCTGCCTACAGACTCAAAGCCTCTTTCCAAACCTGGGCAGGAATGGAGTAGCCAGTAAGAAAGAAAAGCGCAGGTTTGCTTGTGCTTACTTACTCTTCTATAGCAAACTACCATGAACTTACTTAACATAAGGGTTTGACCTCATCTGAACAATCTCACAGGGATTTCACTACAGAGGTAAAATTGTTCATTACAGATAAGTAAGTAAGCACAAGCAAACCTGTGCTTATCTTGCCTTACTTATTTGGCAATCTGCCCCTGGGTTGGCATTTAGAATCCACCAGTCTCAGGGGGTGGGGAGTATGGTGGTAGTGGTGGTGGTATACATGGTAGTGTGCTTCTACAAAGTTACAGCCTTGGAAACTCCATGGGGCAGTTTTACTGTGTCCTACACAGTGTTATGACTTAGGATCCACTTACAGCAATAGAGTAGAACTGTACTCCAAAGTGTTTTCTTGCTGATTTTTCGGAAGTAGTCTTCTAGGCCTTTCTTCTGAGGCAGGTCTTGGCCTATTTAAACTTAAAAGCTAAACTTAATGTTTGGCAGTCGAGGTCAAAGTTAGCCCTTTGTACACACAGGGACTCCTTTACTTAGGATAGTGCAATTGCCTTACATAATGTATTTAAGAATCCAAAGAGTCCTGTCATGGTATATTGATAAGTAAAAATGACAAAATTTTAAAAATATGGCTAAGAAAAATGTAGTTCCGTGGGGAGTTGTGATTTACATGATATTGTTCTTCAAGTTATAGTCTTTGCAACTTCCACCAGAGGACTGGGTGGGACTATGTAGATTGGGTGCGCTTTCTCTTTTGCTGACTGATCTGGGTAAGAGAAAGTGGAGGCAGATGCTGGTAGTATTATCTGTTTCAGTGTAAGTGGTTGTTAACAGGGCTAATTATGATTGTAAAAACTTGAAACTCAAACGTAAATATAGGTCCATTTTGTCATCCTGATGGATCTGAAATGAGCAATTTTGGCAGAAAAAATTATGGGATTTCAAGATAGAAGAGCCAGGAGAACCCTTCCTAGGGCACTTCCTTGATCCAGAGTGCCAGAGGCACGAGGGCCAGTAGAGGCAGCAGAACCAAGGGTGTGAGACACAGCAGAGGGCATCCCAGGCCACAGAACAATTAAAGCTGAGTGCCTTTGGCAGGAGGCAGGCTTGAGGAGTGATGCCTCCAGGCACTTAATTGGGTGGTGGGTGAGTGGGGGAGGGAGTAGGTTTGCTGATTCCTGGAGCTAAAACCAAGTGCCTTCAGTCTAAATTTTACTTAATGCCTAGCACAATGCTCTTTGGGCATTTATTGGCAGTGCCAAGAGAGCTTTGTTCTTGGATTTTGCTCGTTACAATCCTTGGATCACACCTGCTTGTCCCATGTTGGTTTAGCTGTCACCTCACTTAGATAGCTGCTTGCTTTACGACCTGTTTTGAGAACCAAGCACTGTTCTTTCTGACAGCCAAGCACCAGGAAATGTATTAGAGTTTATATTCTGAACATCTGGTTTGCAAAAGGTTATGGATGACAGTGAAAGCCCAAAATCTATTTGCAGAGTCGCCAATGGGAAATAGGCTCCATTAAATGCCCTCATCCCACTGACCAGGGGAGTGAGAAGCCCTGCTCACAGTGAATACAGTGAATTATTGCAGATAGATTTAGGTTCGTTTTTAGCACATTATCATTTGTTTTCTCTTTTAATTAGTTTTTAACACTTTCTATTTTTAAAATTATTTTCTGCTTTCTTTGAATTGGAAAAAAAAAAGTGGCCAGTGTTATTGAACAAGTTGTATAGAAATTATTAAATTCAACTCTAGCCTTATATACTTTTTTTGGAGTTATCAAAAGTGTTTATGTAAACCTGACAAATATATTTTTATAATAAATATATATAAAATGTATTCATAAAATAATTAACTTAAAATACTGTATTGCTTTACCGATGATTTTCATGACTGATTCATTTATACAAACTTAAAAGCATGAGCACCGTCAACAATTGCTGATTCTCCTTCCTCTTTACGAGGTCAGAGGTTAGGCACTTTCCTCACACCATTCACACACCCTCACTGAAAGAATTAGAAATATCTGTTGTCATATGAGACTGTTCAAATAATTCGCAAGAACTAACCTAGCATGCAGTAGCCTGGGTGCTATAGTGGTTACAGTCTCAGAAACCCACAGGGACAGTGCTGCGCTGTTCTATCGGCCTGGTAGCCAGATGGATGTTGGATGAAGGCACTTGGATCTCCTGCTTCTCACTGGTCAGAGGTACAGATGATACCTGTCAGAACATGGTGGGTGAGTCTGTCTGGTCAGTCACTGCGGGTAGCCAGGCCATGCATCTCAGGGAGGGTGTGGTGGGAGTGGATGGCTTACTCAAGGAATTGTTAGCATCTTGTGCCTCTGGGAGGGTGTGGTGGGTGGAGCTGAGTGTAGGTGCACAAGGTCAAGACACTGATGCTTCAAAGAGGGGGTGGTTGGTATGGCCATGCCTGTGCCCTTCAGTGCAGGACCCCTCATCCTCTGGAAGGGGTGGTGGTCAGGGCTGGGTCTGTGTGCAGAAGATCAAGCCACCTGTGCTACTGGGTAGTGGGTGAGGGTGGCTGGACATGAGCATCAGCAGGGGCCTCCTGTGCCTCAGGTCACAGGCTAATGCAACTAGAGTGACTGCTCACACAGGACTAGTTTGGGACAGGCTCTCACTGTTCCTTTAGAGACTGAATTTTGACTGAGTGGCTTCCACGTAAATGGGCAGGTACTTCTACTGAAAACTACTAATGCTAGCTGCCTCCCTCCTTTCACTCACCAGAGTGGTTGATATTTTCATCTGCCCTCCTTCCCTTTCTCCCCTTCCTTCCCTGCTTTGCACTTGCTTTTCTAGGTTCTTCACTTTCCCCCATTGTTATTCAATGCCACTCCATAATGACCTTGAACTTTTGCTGTCTTCTTGTCCCTGAACTGCCTCTGCTTTCATCAATGCTCAAATCCATTTCTTCAGCTCTCTGATGATCTGGGGTCTGACATTATTTTTCCATCTGTTTGACTTGGTTTCATGAGTTTTAGTTGATAAGAGGTCCTTACTGTATGTGTATCTTAGACATCATATTGACCAGAAGTCCCAATGTTCTTTGAATTTCTTATAATAAAACTTCCATTTTATTGACTGGACCGAACAAAGGTCACTTCATAGCTCTTGCTAGTTTACCAAAGTGTTTTGCAAATGAGAAATAAACCTACTCTGCAATTGGAAACTTGCCCCCGAGTAATACCCTTGCCCTTGGTTCTGAAGATCTGTTGTGTTGGATATGGATTAATGATAATAATAAAATATAAAAGACAACAAAAATCACATATACGATGTACACTAATAGTAGTTCCACTTTCTGGAAATAGAGCACTTTTGACATGGTAGTTAACAGTAATTAATATGTAATAAACAAAACAATAAAATGTCAGGCTGTGAAAACTAACCTTGCCAGGAATTCCTGATGTTGCTATGACCCTTACCAATCAGTCAAGCTAATTAGGAGGATCAAACAGCCATTACTGTCTTAATGCCCGTGAGACAAGTGGCATGTTATGAATACTGTAGCGTTAAAGGAAGCGTGCAGAGGCGTGAGGATCAGCAGGGCAGAAACACACAGCAAAGGATAAAGCCCTTCTTGGATTGTTTCTTCACAGGCTGCTGTTTGCACCTCTTTCAAATAATGTGTTCTTCGGATTTTATCATATTAGCAGCTGAGGAAAGCATTGTATATAAATATTATAATTACTGAGTTGTGTATTTGAAACTGGCAGAATACTTTAAATGTCCAATCTCTCCCTGATTTCATGAATATTTATTTAGGTAGCTTATAATTATAAGCAGTTCCAGCATCCACTTTACTTTAATAGCCTCTCATTTTAACAGCAAAGAATGTATATTCCTTCATTTGCCTATTTTCCTTATGTGGATTATTAATTATCGATGTGAAGTGCTACATTCATCCCATTCAGTATAATGTGTGTGGTCAACAATTAATAATTAGAAAATAGAGCTTTCCGGTCCTTTGGGAGACATGTTTAGGTTGATATTTTAGATAAAATTTCTTCTACGTTGACTGTGGCAAATTTATTCTGAGGACACTACCTGTGTTCTCAGCATCAGCTCCCGACTCTAAACTTTTGCAGTAAATACGGACAAGGTGTTAATGAAGAGAACTGCCGATCCCCATGAATAATGGAGTGCTGGAAATAGCACAGCAAGGGCTCGACCTTCTGCGTCAAAGAGGCGCTCCGATGTTGAAGTCTCAATTCAGAAACGAGGGCAACCGAATAATGGAAATATAAGAGAGAGAGAGTGGGATCTTCAGGAACCCATTCAGCTATTCCCTAATTAGTTTTAAAACACTGTCAGATGGAGGTTAGTGAAAGGATTTTCAGGAATATAAAATGAATAAAGGTCACAGCACATGCTATTTCTTCAACCCAAAAGGGTATCAACTACATATTAAGTGAGAATAGATACTTTATGAAGCCCTTCCTAAATGCTCTGCTTTATCAAGAAGCAGCCTCACTTTCCCAGAACTCTTCTCCGGCCACGTGCACTCAGCCCCCTGAGCTCTGCGGAGTGAGGTGGCCATGCCATGAGGAGCAGAGAGGGACATGCTGAGGGAATGCCCATGGCCTGTGTAAGCACACCACTTTTGCTAGCACGTCAGTGTCAGGTTAACCCCCACATAAGGTAAACATGGGTTTATATGTGCTTACTTCCTAATCAGCACTGAACAGTCTTTTAAACCTCATCATAGATCCTGCTTCTCTGTGGGGCTGGCGTCTGTCTCTCCCTTAACCTCTTAGCACCTTCCTCCAGAATCAAAGCCTCTTTTCAAATTTCCTGTTCCTGCCAGAAACTGAGTACACAGTAAGCAAGGTAAGCCTTGGCTTTCTCATGTGTTTACCTACCAATGTGTCATGGACAATTACACAACGGTGGTGATAGACCTCTGGGACAGTTCACTGTCGATTAGTAAGTAAGCACAAGTACGCAGATAAGCCCATGCTGACCATGCTTACCGGGTACCCTGCGCCTGTGGAACAGTCAGGTGACTCTTGCACCTGTGCAGAGAGGCCTGTGGGTTTGTTACAGAGGTCAGGCCCAGTTCTAATCAGAAACGATTAGGTAATGCTATTCCAGATTTAATTTGAAAATGACATGGGGAAGTCTTTTGGACTCTGTTCTTGCCTAATGGAGTGCCCCAGTTACCCTGTAGTCAGACATTGAATTATAAATCCCTGAAGAATTTAAAATGTGTGAAAATGTGTTAAGATTTGTGGAGGTTCTTAAACACTTTCAGGCTATAAGAATAAGCAACAGTTCAATGAGCCCAATGCTGCCAAATACTTGCTTGTCAGGAGTAGTTGAGAAATCTTCCTCCACAATTGGAAAAACCCCAGGTGAAACAAAACAAGACAGAGGATAATCTTATCATGAAAATGTGTGGCATTTAGTGAAAGCCTACTGCGTGACAGGATCATACTCTAAGCTAATACACAGCTCACGTTGACAACTGAATAACCAACATGCCTCTGTTATTTATGTTTTACAGATAAGAAAACAGAAGCCCATAACAATATTCTAGTTCCTGGGTTGGGGCACTAATCTTGGTATTCAGTGTGTTACAGGAAATATCATGATGACTTATTTTCACCTGGAGACCCTGGGTTTTATGTCTTTAAAGTATTTTCCTCCATGTAAGTTCTCTCCTATGCTTAGACTCGTAGGAAAACCTAAAGCTTCCTGCCCTGCTCCAATATACCTACGTGGACAAGCCAAGTACTCTTGTACATCCAGACTCTCTGGTTTGAAGCACATTTTTTTATAATGAGGAAAAGGAAAACTTCACCTCTTTCCCACCCGTGGTTTCAGTATATCTAGCATTCATATCCGAACTTTCTTAACACTCCCAGCTAAATAACCACGTGTCAGTGATAATGGGACTCGTGGGCATCGTTCTCTCCATTGCCACATTGTGCTGGTTTTGCAGGTTGCTATGATGTTGGAAGCAATGGCACCGATATGGCAAGTAAACACCGTGGGGTAATCCATGGTGGACAAGATTCAGTGGAGCTTCCAGACTAAGACAGAGCAGGAAGAAAGCCCGTGGGCTCTACTTCTGAAAACACAGTGGATTGCAACAACAAACTCCTTTTCTTCTTCTTCTTCCAATGTTAGAATTGCTTGATTTTTCTAGTGGGACTCTTTTAAAAAATAGCATTCCATAGTTCAATCACATGAAGCAGTATTGTACAATTGCAACCAAAATCAGTTTCCAAACATTCTTTTGCTTCCTGGACTCCTTGACATCATCTTGCTTTATGCACCCCCACTCCCACTGCCCCTCTAGGTTCAGCAATCTGGAGTGTCGTATTCTGAAAAACCAAAAAGCATGTAACACAAATTCAAGAGGGTGATCCCCAAAGACAACACACTCTTGGCTAGTACGGTGCTTAGAGGCACTCAAAAACCCACAATGGTTTCAACAATAAATTCCAGCTCACCCACAATGGTGAAAATAGTGCAGATCCTACCACATCTGGTTCTGTATGGCGTTGCCATGAGTTGGCTCAATGACAGCCAACAATAACAACAGTAGTTTCTCTAGAGCCACTGCTTAACCATTGCTGGATCTCTGGCAAAGGTTCTTACCCTAAGGACAAAGCAGTCAAGTTTGGATTTAGGGTGTTATTTGACAAAAAACAAGCAAAAAAACCAATATTTTTTTCTGAGCCTTCATCAGTGTGATTAGAACTTAATAAATGTTGTCTTTCCCCAAGTTCTCTATTAGAAGGTCCAAGTACTTAATTGCCCACCCTTTCCAGGGATACACCACTATGAATTTGGTGCCTGTGACTTTTTGTTTTTTATTCACAGTATATTTTACATCTGTAATAGAATTATCAGATAAAAACATAATACCCAATTAAATTTAAGTTTCAGAGAAATTAAAATTTCACTAGGCATCCTGTACTTTTATTGGCTAAATCTGTCAACCCAACTCTGTAGCTAACTTATTAGAAATGAGTGCAATATGGATCAGCCATATTGCTTTGTGCAGTTAGTTAAATAACACTGGAAGCCAAGGCATTCTTGTGGTTAGGATCTACAGATGGGTGTAAAATTTCCTCTACCTCATTTCTTTAAAACTATGCATTCTAAGCTAATTATATTCAGGGTCTAAGTCTAAACATATTTAGTATGATTGTAATGGTTCTGGGTCCTGGGGTGAAATAATCACTCTAATAGTTCTTGAGAAATTCCTCCAATAATTTAAGGTTAAATGGCCCCATAAGGATA
>NW_022111321.1:2392969-2455502 GCF_000313985.2 Echinops telfairi | reverse complement strand
GGTCTCTGCTTTCTGATGGTCGGACCAGGGTGTAACTGCCTTAGCTAGTTCCTTGCTTCAGCTGGCAAGGATCACTTCCTGCAAGACATCCACAAGGAGAAGCCACATGGACCTACCCAGATACAGCCCTGGGTGCTGGAGCAGCAGGGTGGAGACCTCTGCCAGCGCTGAGATGCTTACACCTTCACTGACTCAGCTTTAGTCCTGTAGTCAGAATCATTGCATGTGTTTTTTGAGATGGAGGAGGACTTTGTGGATTGGTGTTCGACATATGGGCTAATGTTGGACTTGTGGGCTTGGGCAGCACTGGGTTGGTATGTTTTCTTGATTTTTATATAAAACTCTCTCTTATACATATGAGTTTCTGTAGATTTGTTTCTCTAATGTACCCAGACTAACACAGTGGGTAAGTGCTGGGCTGTTCACCAAAAGGTCGGAGGTTTGAACCCACTAGCCACTTAACGGGAGAAATATAAAGCAGTCTGCTTCCATAGAGATGACAGTCTTGGAAACCCTGGAACAGTTCTACTGTGTCCTGTAAGGTCGCTATGAGTGGGAACCTACTGGATGGCAGTGGATTTTATGTACTTAAAGGTTATATATTGAACACTCTTTCCTCTGGGGGGAAATCAGTCCTATCATCATTAATACAAATTCTTTTGATCTTTAATATAGTAATACACCCTAACGTCCATGTGGCTTATAGGACTATATTTCCTATTTGTAAATAGTCTCATTGTGCTGTTCTTGGCATATTCTGGAAAATATATTACCACGCAAGGGCCCAGACCCTTGAGTTGTAGCCTTGATTTAAAAACACAAATGCAGAGTTTTGTTGTCACTGGATTTGTAGTCTACCTAAATTTGGATTAAAACCTGTCTCTGAAAATTAGCATGTGACTTCAAACAAACCACTTACCTGCCTGGTGCCTTCATTTCCTGATCTGAAAAATAGAGCCAAAAATCAAATTATCTCACAGGGCATTGAGCATTGAATAAGGTAGTATGTGGAAAGTCTTAAGTTCATTACCAGTTTGTATTAAACATGAGCATTCTTTATGGATGGATACTGTGAGTATCTCTTGTTATTCATGCAAGCATAATGGGGGCCCCAAAAGAAACGAAATATCCACAGCCCTCATAGGGAAACGCAGTTACTGAACAGACAAATTTACAGATCGTTTGAGAGTGTGTGACAAGTGTGTGAATAAATGTCAATGACACCAGATAGCCAACTTAATGTGCTCTCTCTCTCTCTCTCTCTCTCATTGTCTGTCTTACACACACACACACACACACACACACACACACACACACACCATGAGTGAAGATTTCTATTTAGACATCAGAAAATTTAGCAACAATAAAAGAAAAACAATATGAAGTACTGTCATATTTTATAAACTCATGTCCTTAAAATTATCTCTAGGTGTGCTTTCTGCCTCTAATTCTACTTGCCATGTTAAGTGCCTGCGTTAATAATGCTATGTTATTGTTAAGTGCTGTCACGTTGGCTCTGACTCACAGCGATCCTCTGTACAACAGACAGAAACACTGCCTGGTCCTGCACCACCCTCACAACTTGCTGTTAGCTTTGAGCCAACTAATCATATTGCTCAACCATGACTAGCACAATTATAAAATTCTTTTTTTGTGCGTCTTATATCATTTATCCATCTGAACATTCTCCACTCTATAATTTAATTGAGGCAATAAGAAATGATTTTTTTTCAAGGAAAGGGGGTTGGCAAGGGACACTTAAACCCATTTCATTCTAATTAAAAAAAAATCCATTGCCAGGAGTTGATTTCAACTCATAGTGACCCAATGAGTTGGTTCTAGCTAAAGCAACCATATTTTCCAAACTAAATTAGTAATTGGGACTGATTTAATGTTTTGCTTCTAAATGTGATGAACAGTCTGCAAGATAACATATTGAGCACTTGAAACATTTTCAAAGTTCACGGGAATGGTTCCCAAATCTGTTTTAGGAAGTTCTAGAGCTTCAAGGTAGGACAGCTGATGTAACCACACAGAAAGAAGTGTTGGTCTATCAATTGTTAGGAGCTTTAGACCTCCCTGTTCATCTTAGAGAGTGTCTTAATCTGGGTTTTCTAGCGAAATAAAACCAGTGGAGTGTATATATGCATATATAAGGGAGTAGCCCCCCAAACCCAGATTTTTTTCCCAAAGCTATGTATTTATTTATTTATTTTTACAAAACAACCTGATCACCTTCAAAGTACTCTCCATTACACTTAATACATTTGTCAAATCTGCTATTCCATTCTTGGAAACATTTTTTCAAACTCATCTCTTTGGGTGGTTGACAGCACCTCTCTCATTTTTTCTTCATTTCTTCTACTTGTTAAATCACTGTCCTTTCATGTCCCTCTTCATTCGCAGAAACAAAAAGAAGTCCCAAGGAGTGAGGTCAGGAGAGTAAGGTGCATGGGGTCAGGGTGTTTTTTTGCCCAAAACTGGTGCACTGAGATGGCTGTGTGAGCAGGTAGGTGCATTGTCATGGTGGCAAAACCAGTCCCTTGCTTGCCACAAATCAGGCCTTTTTTGTTGCACACTGTTATGCAATCTTTTCAGAGCCTCTAATAGAAAGCTTGATTAACATTCTAACCTGGTGTAACAAACTCCAAATGTACTGAGTCAACATTTTCATCCATGAAGGAAGTTGATGGACATCCAGCACAAGGTTTGTCATCAATCAACATGTCCTGATAAGCTGTGTTCAACATCACAATAATTTCTGCGGCATTTTTCCCAAGCAGGAAACAATATTTCACAGCCACATGCAGTTCTCTTAAATTGGCCCTCACAGAAAACAAGAATTAAAGTTGCAGATGGACATTGAGTCTCAATTCAAGTACTCCCTTAACACAAGAACACTTTGTTTTAACAATCTGGCATTCTGTGATGCTCACCTTCCCGACACCATCGCTGAAGACAAAATGGGTGCATATGCAAATGTGGTGAAGAAAGCTGTAGGTGCGTGGCTATCAAAAGATATAGCATCTGGGGTCTAAAATGCTTGAAGATAAACAAGTGACCATCTAGCTGAGAAGCCACAAAGCCCACATGGAAGAAGCACACCAGCTTGTGTGATCATGAGGTGTCGATGGGATCAGGTATCAGGCATCTAAAATCCTGAATAAAACCATACCCAAGGTGAATGGGGGCAGGGGCATGGAGTGGAGACCCAATGCCCATCTGTAGACAATTGGACATCCCCTCACAGAGGGGTCATAGGGAAGAGATGAACCAGCTAGGGTGCAGTATAGCACTGATGAAACACACAACTTTGCTCCAGTTCTTTGGTACTTCCTTCACCCCACTATCATGACCTCAGTTCTACCTGACAAATCAGATTAGACCAGAGCATGCACACTGCTGCAGAGAAGAGCCCACAACACAGGGAATCCAGGTAACTAAACCCCTCAGGGCCAAAAAACGACAGTGGAGATACCAGGAGGATTAGAGGCGGGTGGGGGGAGAAAGTGGAAACCGATCATAAGGATCAACCTAGAACCTCCTCCTAGGGGGATGAATAACAGAAAATGAGGGGCAACAGAAGATGATGTAACATATGGAAAAAATAATCTATAACTTATCAAGGATTCATGAGGGAGGGTGGGCAGGGGAAGCGGGGGAAGAAACGAGGAGCTGATATCAGGGGCTCAAGTAGGAAGAGAATGCTTTGAAGATGTTGATGGTGGCATATGTGCAAATGTGCTTGACACATTGGAGGAATGTATGGATTGTGATAAGAGATGTAAGAGCCTCCAATAAAAGTATTGAAAACAAAACAAAACAGAAACAAGGTTAGAATGAAACTGCTTTTACAAAACCATTCACTGTGACCAGTGGGAACCTTCCCAGGCAATGCCACTAAGTGCCCTAACTCAGAACTAGTTATTCAATTCTTGCCTAGTAGGGAAAATGTGTACTACCAAACCTCTGCCCAGCAGAGCTTTTTTCTGGTAGTTTTTGGATACCTCCCCGTATAAAGAAAAGTTTATATAAAAATAATTACTCACACAGTTGTAGAAGCAGGCAAGTTCCAAGTCCAGATGTCAGGCCTGAGGCCTCTCGTAACTCAAACAGCTGCCAGGGCTGTGGAACTCAAGACTGGCACAAAGATGACAGGCTTGTGATGGTACTGTTGAATGAAAGCGAAGAGAATGGGTCAGGCTTTAGTTGCTGGTGATGCCCAGGATCTGCAGATCTTTGATTCAAGCCTGAAGAACCAGTGGTTGATGGGCCAGATTAGGATTCAGAACCAGCCAAAGGCAAGCAAGCTTTCCCACAGTGTCTACTTAGATCAGACACAGGTCACACTCCTGAGGTCTTGTTATGGGTGATTACTAGGCTTTAACTGTCAAAGCACAAATGACTGAAAATGCTAGCCCAGCTAATACAAAACCTCATATATCTCAAAAAGTTTCTTGGTCTATTACTGTTCTACATAGTATAATGATTTCTTTTAAAGTAATATACAATTCATAAGATTCACATTGCAGTATTTTTATTATATTAACACATTTGTGCTTCCATTACCTTCATGTAATTTCAAAGCTTTTTTATCCACGTCCCTACCCAAACAAATTTGCTTCCTGTTAGCCATCACTTCCATTTCTTCTTCTTTCAGCCATTAGCATTACTAATCTTTTTTCTGTTTCTACGAAATCTGTCTATTCCAAACATTTCAGATAAAAGAATCATGCAACATGTGGACTTTCATATCTGTGTGTTTTTTTTCACAGCAGGTTTTTAAGATTCACCCATCCTATTGTACATAATCTTTTTGGGACTCAATAATATTTGATTGGATGGATATACCAACTTTTGTTTAACCATTCATCCCTTGAAGGGCATTAATGTGTTCTTCCTTTTTGACAATTATGGCTGGAAATTATGATAGTATGAACAGTTTTTCTGGGACTCCACATGTTAAGTTCTTTGAGGAATATGCCTAGGACAGGAGTCGTAGGACCATATATCAAATATGTTTCTAAAGAATTATCCCCCTGCTTAACCCAGAGGTTAAGCATTCACACTGTTTTGCATTCACACTGACAATATATGGTATGAAGATGCATTTTGAGGTTTTAACCTAGTGTATGGGTGAATATAGAACATTCTCTGAAATTAAATAATCTAATAATATTTAGGAATATGTTTTCAGCATGCTGCCCAAGTTCATTATTCAGACCTTCTGCAGTGCTCACATCTAACTTTCGTATGAACATCCTGTCTAGTCAGGGGTAGAACAGCACACAGTTCCAGTTTCTTGGTTTAGCTAATCTCTGTCTTTTCTCCCGGTTCTTCTGTAATGTTACTTAATTTTGTTCATTCATCAAGGTTCAACTTAAACCTCCACTAGATCCTTCCTAACCAATCCAACTCCGGATTATGTCCTGATTACATATTATTATTCATATCTACCTAGTGTCTGATATGGAGGCTTTACCTTGCTAACACAAAGAGTCATGAGGGTTATGCCTAATATGTTTATAGGAGGAAGCCTCACAAAATTCATGGGAAAACAGACTTCAAAGATACTGGAAGTTTGTCACGCAGTTTCTGAAGCTCCTTGTGGTGAAGTGAAATTAATTACTTCCGGCTCTTCTAGCCAATGCTCTGTAAGTCCCACCATATAGTTGGGTGAAATCATGCAAGTAAGGTGCAGAGGACTGTAACTCAAGTTTTGACATTCCCTTATACATACGTGCAAGAAGAGAGAAGTTCCCAAAGTATCAAGGAAGAAGAGCCGGCAGTGGAGCTCATTAGAGTTTCCTGACTGAACCTGACTGAAGTGATGGAGGCTATGCCACACAGACGCGAGAAGGCAGGGCGTCGCGCTGCTGAGACTATGTCACGCATGTGGCAGGGAAGCAGAGGGGCAGGCAGGCTTCCTGGCCCGGGAGTCAGGGATTAAGGGACTCTGTAACGGAGAGACCAAGGACCAGAGGGAGACTTGGTTGCTGGCTGAGATGAGTCGCTGCTGTGGATCAAGAACTGTACCCTTAATCCTTTCAGATCCTGGCTCATACTAACCTGTTAATTTTGCAAAAAACTCCCACAAGTGTGCGTATTTTATGTGAGTTCTGTGTGGCCGTTGCAACAGATTATCATGTCAGAATCGGATGAAAGAACAATGGATTTTGTAGGCATTTCTGACCTCTGCCTCATGATAATCCACCTTAGGTTGGTGGGAAGGTAAATTCCCCTTCTCCCTACTCAAACAAGAGGAAGTCAAATGGGGCCTCCATTTGCTCACATATACATAAGTATGTATGTATATATATTGAAAATGTGTATGTGTGTACATCTATATATCGTTTTCCAAAGGCATACATTCTATAATTTTGATATCCCTATGTTCGGATGTATTCTGTAATAATCAGAGGCTTATTTTTTTTAAAACAGATTCCAGGGAAGTGAATAGGGATTAACATTTTTGGAGAATATTTTATGTGCTAGGTCCTAAAATAGGGATTTTTCATTTAATTCTCATCAGAATTCAACAAACTAACCATTGATAATGTCTTACTCATCGGGGGAAATTTCAGCCTAGAGAGATACTCCACAAACCACAAGGGCAGGAGGTAACAGCGATAAGGTTTCAATTCAGACCTGACTCCACCATGCTAAAAATATCCAGTGTTTTTAAAGATTTCAGAAAGGTATTTAGGAAAGCTTACTCAGAACACTATGGATTGGTTTTCATCTGAAATAGTTTAAATCTGAGAGTTCCCAGAAAAAGGACATGAACTACATGAGTCTTTAGCTCTTCACAATTTTCATAATCTAATTTTAACTAGAGTGCTAAAATTCCTCTTTTCCCTAAGCAGAAGCTAATTCTTAAAAAAATCCAAAGAATTTGGAATATTGACACAAAGATGTTCAACAATACATTTCTTCTACAAAATACATTTTTAACCGGATTAGTGTTTAAATTAACATACCTAGTGTATGTACTACGAAATTTACCCCCCACGTGGTAAATGCAGTTTTTAGTGATCAAAGATCATCTCCTATATCATTCGAAGTGTATTTACATTTAACGCACATTACCTTTGGTCTAAAATTATAACTCATGACTATCTTGACAGGTGGATGTAGCATATCAATGTAAGGTACAGATTGAAAAAAATTGAAGAATAAAGTAGTGGAAACAGCATTCCGTTTGGAGAAAGCTGAACTGAATTTTTTTACTCATATTGCTAGAAAGTAAGTATATATAGGTTTGGATTAATTTTTCATTTTCCTGGAGCTGCAATTAAAAAATTAGAGCGTTAGACCAGATTGGCTTCAGGGTTTATACAGTTTTAAGGTTAATGATTACCCCAATGATGGAATCCTAGGGAATAAATACTACACATTAAGGCAATTTTTTAATCTATATGGTTTCTATTGACTAATTTAAAAACCAATCATTTTTAAAGGACATCACATTTGATAAAATAAACTGTCCGTGAGAACTAGGGAAACCCTAGACGGACTCGATAGGTTCAAGAAGCGCTCGGCCGTGCCAAAGAGGGGTAGGGCGGGGAACATTTCTTTCCATTAGACACCAGGACCCCATGAACAAAGGCAGAGTGAGCAGCAACTAAGGAGTTCTGGTGGCACAGTGGGATAAGTGATGGGCTGCTAGCTTCCAGGTCTGCAGTTCAAACCCACCGACCATCCTGCTGGAGTAAGATGAGGCTGTCTGCTCGCATAACGATTTGCCTTCTCAGAAACCCTATATGTACAGGGTGGCTATCAGTCGGAATCAACTTGATGGCAATGGCTTTGGGTTTGGGTGGGGACAACAACTAATAGCAACCACAAAGACATTTTTCAAGCTCCAAGCTGCCGTTTAAAAGTTAACGAAACCAAAGACCAAGCTCATTGCCATCCAGTCAATTCTGACTCATCAAAGTTACCAGTAGCCTTTGCGTCCGAGGGCAGACCGGAAATATGTGAGTTGGAAAGCTTCTAGGTTTAATTTTGGGGTGAAGTTTCTGACACTTCAGGGTGGTTTAAATGGCTCTGAATGCCCTAATGCCACACACAGCTCACAGCTTTCTAATCAGTCTGAAACCTTCACAGCTGTGCACTGGAAAGATTCTCCGTGGAAGCTGGAAAAATGAAACTGAAAATGTCTTCCAGCTGGCGCGTCGAACTGGTTTTCATCTCTCTGGAGGCATGCGCAGGTTAATCTCAGCGGATGACTGATGGCTCATCCAAATGTTCTCAAGATAAGGTGGAACACTTTTTCTCTCCAAGTAATGAACTCAGATGAGAGGGTGATTATTGAAGGAAAAAAATGTAACTAATGTTTTTTAGTAGAAAAAAAAGATATTACAATAATCCAAACTAAATGATATCATCTTTTAAAAGCAAGGAAAAGATCCAAGGTCGGAACACAGAAAGCATCAGACTAATTACACACATGCATATGGTACACATTCTTGTTAAGGACTAAGTGAGTTAACACCTTCATGCCCAGCTGGTTCGGGCCATGCCATTTACATCCTGAAGTTTACAGTAATGATGATAAGAAATGGGCTGCCTGCTACCACTAAGTACCATATACCGACCAGATGGCAACAAGGCAACATCAGATGAAAAAATAATAATAACAGTTGTCTTGGGATTTAACAAACTTTGAGCACGCCCCCATTTTCTCAATTCTTGTTAATTCCAGTTCTAACCCTGACCTTGCTTCTGGCTGCATTTCAGCTCTTTAACATGATGTGAAAACAAGCAGAGAGTGTGGTTACATAATCACCCACTCTAGAGTCCTAGTTCTAGGCTCGAGATAATTTCCTTCTGAAAATGACAGCTACGTTCATTGTAGCAACAGAATTCCGCAAACAAAAGCATAAAAAGTGCAGGCAAATTACTCATATGTATATACAGCCGACCCCAAATGGTCAGAAGTAATTTCTTAGAAGTCTAGATAAAAATAATAGTATCATGAATGTTAGATGGAATCTCAGGGTTACTCAGGCTCCTACCTATGTCTCACAGAAAAGGAAACTTTGTTAAGTGACTTTTCCATGAACACAGGCCTTACTGCTACAAATGAGTATAATTTAGGTCTATAGACTTCTATTCTAGTGATTAGGGGGGAAAAAGCAATAACTGACACGATATAGTAATAGAGCTAAATAATTTGTTAAAAATAAATAGATCTCAAAGAATTAATTATGATTGTTGATTGAAGAATTATTTTAGTGTACAACAGGGAAACAGACTAAGGAAGTAATGATTAAAAATGATAAAACCCTACAAAATATAATACATATTTGAGTTAGAAGAAATATGTATTTAATATGATTTTATTTGTTAATTACACAAATTGGCTACTCTAACTCACTTATAGATTTGTTTGGGGTCTGATTTTATATCAATGCCAAAGATTTTATTCCACACACAAACTAAAGTTAGTGTAATTCACAGGGTATGCTGAGAGATTTCTTCTTCTATAAAAGGGGTCTCTGTGATCTCAAAAGTCCCTTTCAATGTTCTAAAGTAGCCCGTGTACACGATGAAACAATGGTCTCCAAAGGAAAGAACTCGTTTCATCCTCTCATTTTACAAAGTAAGATTTGGAAGAAGGACACCAGCCTGTGTGGCCCAAGGACTATAAACAAGAAATAAGACAAGACCGGGTAGAAAGAGCACCAGAGCAGCATTCTGAGCACTAAGTTTGCAGAAGAGGATGGATGACAGTGAGAGTTCAACGTCCAATTGCAGAAGCCCCACGTGGATTAAACCCCCAGAGAATCTGCCCTGTCTACTGACCAGACACGTGAATAGTCTTACTGTCAGACAGAGTGCTAGGAGAGTAGATTAATGCAGATACAGTAGGTTAAAATTTAACACATTATTTTATCTCCCTTTGGACTCATTTTAAATTTGTTTAGTTTGTATTGTCTTCTGATTTCTTTTGGATCGTAGGTTTTCGGTGTTTTATTTTGTTATTGTTGATTGTGTGTTTTTTTTCTTCTTTATGAAATCTAGTATAGATAATTCTATAGCGATCATAAATGGATTAATAGTTTCATAGCATTATGGCAGGGGAAGTTGGGAGGAAATGGGAAGCTAATATTAGTGAGTACAGGAATGAAAGAACTGTTCTAAAATTGTGGTGATGACTGTACAACCCTTTTATTTTGTTTAGACCATTAACTTGTATGATATGTGAGTCATATGTCAATAAAACTGTTAAAATTAAAAACAAAACCCCAGAAAGATCCATTGAGTGAAGACTTTTGTTATTAAATTTTATTTGATTATAAACTATCTGATAAAATAGGTTAGTATAAAATAAATTATATGCAAAAAATTTATCCTTAAAACCCAGGAAAAAAATTCATTATTTCTTTTCTTTTCTTTTAAATGTGCATAGATTTTAACAAAAACCAATTAGAAGCACAGTTGTGATGCTTATTTTCTTATTTTTTCAAGGTTTCTACTAGAAGGAGTAGACTGGTTTCTAAGACTATACATCTCTATGGGAGCAGAGAGCCACATCTATCTCCTAAGGAACAGTGTAAGGGTTTGAACTGCAGACCTTGAGGCTAGCAGCCTTCGGCTTACCCACAGCACTACTAAGATTGTCAACTTACTCCTGTTAGAACTGTATGAGAGAGCTTAAAAAGTTCCTGGAAAAATCCCATTAATTTTTCATTTCATTTTTTCATTAAAAGAAATGAAAAGTTAGTGGGATTTTTCCCATGAACTTTCTGAAGCCCCCTCATGTAAGGATGTTTGCTTCTTTGTTGCTTTTGTGAGTGGCCATCTTTCCCTTATGATTTTGAGACCAGCCCTGATTTTTCAATAAATCTCTTTGATTTAACTTTTATAGAGTGTAGATTTCCACAAGGGGACAATGTCAATACTTTATCTGAGTATCAGTTTGAGAAATAGTTGCATTGCAAATTATATTGCCTTCTGCCATAAAGCACAAAACACTTCATAGTGCCATCATTCATTCTCTAATGTGATAAAATGTGTGAGAGTGAGTTGTAAATTGTAAACGACTAAAATGTATGCCATCCTGCGTAATCCTATCATTATTCCTGAGCACTCTATCATGCAGGGGTTGCTAGAGGAAGTTACTATAGGTTAGAGAAACCTTATCTTGATAGATTTAATGAAAAAACACGGTCCCATGTATCCTCATAAAATAAAACATATTATGATTTTAATTATATACTTGTGACCTTAGGAGAATTAGGCATAATTGCCCAATTTGGTTTGTCTCTCTGGCCTTGGTTAAAACAAGCATTTCATACCCAGAACAATGTGGATTATGTTTGTTTCAGTCACTTTTATAAAGACAGTCAGCCACATGAATACTATCTTTTGTTACGTGTACAAATCGACCTTGAGCATTCAGGCACAGGCTGACTGACCTTAGTAAGGGAATTTCACTGACGGAGATGCAAGCCTTGTTTTCTTCAATGTAAACTCTGAGTAGGAACAGATGATAAAAGCTTTGTTTAAAAAGTGAATTTGGACTTGAACTCTGCTTTGTGACAAGTCAATGCTAAAAGAAAAAGCACATTGCAAATGCACTTGTGGAACAGATTGTCAGTGGAGACAAGTGCTGTGAACTTTGTGGATTAAATGAAACAAAACAAGTAGATTAGCTGAGTTATTGAGAAACACTTTTAATTCTCCTAGAATCCAGAATTCAGAGTCCAGGACACTGGGGTGACCACATGGTGACCAAATTTTCCCTTAAATGTCTTTTTTGAGATGTGAGCCTTGGAATTAACTACTAAACATCTATTTTGAGTAAAACAATCGTCTATATGACAGTAAGGCTGTTTTACTTTAGACATTGTGCTCTTCTGAAAAATTCACTCAGTTTCAGGAAAGAGACTCCAAAGTGTCTGATCACACATTTGTAGTCATTAGTGTTAAGATCTGATGAACCCTGTAGGAGGTATGAAAAACTAAAACCAACTCTATGGTCATTGAGTGGATTCCAATTTATAGCAGCTCTAACCAGTTTCTGAGACTGTCCAGCTTTATGAGAGCAGGCAGCCTCATCTCTCCTCCCTGGAGAGGCTGGTGGGTTTCAACCACCAGCTTTGCAGTTAGAATGCAATGTGTAAGCCACGGAGCCACAAGGGTTCCTTTGGGATAGCTGAAAGCTTTCACAAATTACTTTTTTTCTTGAAAGCTTGAATTCTGTTATTGGCAATAAGTGCTATCAGCTGTTTTCCTTAAAACAACACTATTCATTTAAAGAAAAGTTGACAAATTTGAGGGGCTTAAAATTTTTTTTGTAGAGAGATTCCGTTACATTTTTATTCCATTTTATGCACTTTTAAAATCCCCTTGTGTCTAAATATTAATAATAATCATTTGCCAATCATTCAGTTAAATATTTCATGAAAAATGTGTCTGTGTTTATTTATGAGATAACTCTCATACTTCAGTGTGCAGCAGAAGTGTTTTATATGTACTTCTCCTTTTATTACCCAGAATATTAAAAGCACAGCTACTCAATGGTTAGGAGTTAATAGGATTAATACTATTAACCGTCATTCCTGATGATGAAGTGGTTACTTGTTAGGCTGTTAAATGCAATGTCAGCAGTTCAAAACCACCAGCTGCCCTGTAGGAGAAAAAGGAGGCTTTCTAGTCCTGTTAAAAGAGTTGTGGTCGTGGAAATTTACAAGGGCAGTGTCACCCTGTTATGTAGCATTCACCCGGCGGCAGGGGGTTTGTTTGTTTTCCTCGGGGTCTTCAAGGGCATTGTGAAGAAACTATTAGCGTAGTTTGCTTCCATTCCTTTCTTGCACCATCAGCGCTAGGATCAACCCCATGAAACCGTGAAGACTATTATTATAAAATTAGTTTGACCTCATCTATTAGTCTCCCAGGCTGCAGTAACATATTACCACAAACACAATGGCTTGTTGTTGTTGTTGCTAGGTGCTGCTGAGTTGGCTGTGACTCATACCTCACCTATAACAGAACAGAGTGCTACCTGGCCCTGTACCATCCTTACACGAAAAGGTCTGTTCGAGTCCATTGTTGAAACGATCATGTCAATCCATCACCCTGAAGGTCTTCCTTTTGATTGCTCACCCCTATTTTACCAAGAATGATGACTTTCTGTGTTAGGCTGGGTGCTCTAGAGAAGCAAACCTCTGACATGTACCAGAAAGAATTTTGTCAAGAAGCAACTTTATATCAAGAAGGCATCCCGGCCCAGTTCTACGCAGGTCCATAGGTTCAATGCTATACAGACCCCTCTCCAGCCTCATGTAGCTACAGGCCAATGGCTCTGAGAGGTGAAGCAGGGAGCCGCAGATCGGGTAGGGCAGAGTCATGTGAGTCCAAGGTCAATGAAAGCTTGGCAGGGCACCAACAGCCCTCAGCATCGGTGGCAGACACAGAGTCCCAGTGGGGAGGAAGGTGAAATGTCGGAGAGAAGTTGTCTCTGTTCAATCTTCTACAAGTGGCCACATGCCAAGGAGGTGTCAAGCTACCATTTGATTGACAGCATGAGCTTCGGCCCTCCCTGGGAATGTGGAGTTGACATAATGTGAAACCACCACACCTTCTTCAGGATTGCTCCTCTCCTGATAACATGTATAAAATCAGTGAGACGGTCTCACCATCCTTACTTCTAAGGCACATTCTGGCTGAACTTCTCGCAAGAAAGATTTGTTCATTCTTCTGGATGCCCACCTTATATTCAATAGTCTTCATCAACAGCATAATCACAAATGCATTAATTCTTCTTTGGTCTCCCTTTTACATTGTCCAGTTTTCACATGCATATAAGGCAATTGAAAAATACCATGGCTTGGGTCAGGCTCACCTTGGGCTGCAAAGTAACTTCTTTGCTTTTCAGGACTCTCAAGAGGCCTTGTGCAGCTGGTTTACTTAAAGATTTACCCGAAGGAGTCAATAACTTTGTCTGGCTTGGATCAGCAATCACTGATCTTGGTAGCAGCAGTCAAAAGATCAACAGACACATTGCTTTAGGTAAATCTGCTGCACAACAATAAAATAGGACACTTTCATTTGGATTCATGCAGTAAGAATATACACTTAAAATTATTTTGATTGTAGTTGGGGTGAAATTACAGAGCAACGAAAGTGTACAGACAAACTTAATTTTCTAGGCAACACTTTGTAAACATGTATTTCATGACACTTGTGGGAGCCCCTCCAGTGACATAGCACTTTTCCACTTCCTCCCATGGGTTTCCTTTCCATTCAACTTCCTACCGCTCTCTCTTCTGGGCTTAGTTTTCAGGCAAATGCAGGCCTGTTTGTTCCATGCGATTGATTATAATGAGAAAGATGTTCCTTCCTGATGTTTTTAGTCACTTTATAAACTGATAAGGTGCTTTATAAACTTATGAATAATGAGATCTTTTTAAAAATAGACAACATTGATTTATTTGGTAATGATTGCGTAACTGAAAGGTCTGTATTTAACGGCATATGTCAACTCAATATGATTATGTTTTAGCTTGAGTTATTATAGATAATATGAAATAAGTTATACTTAATGAATATCAATGAATAAGATTAAAATTCCCTTGCATTTTATAATTATGACATATATAGATTCTTAAAATACTTCGCCAGTTTTTCTGTTACAATGAAGAAACTATTTGGTAGTGTTCTCAGCTATTTGCTTTGGGTATAATATAGAAAAATATTTCAAATAGTTGGTATTCTTTGTGGTCTAGTCATTTACACTGGTGAATTCTACTGTTCAATAGTCACTACTATTCCTATAGGCCACTGCCGTAGGCTTAGGTTTGATTCACATATTCTCCATACGTTGTTTCACTCCATAGTGGAAGGCTGCAGTAATATGCAAGGCCTGACAAGAGTTGAAAGAAATGAATTAACTAGTGGAAATATAAACACCAAGTATATGCTTAATGATGAATCAACTTGGAAATCTCATTTTCACTTGTAGATGCCATTCCCTTAAGTGTGGTTTATTTTTAATTAAGTGCTATTAAATTCAAGAGACAATCAAGAGAGCTGACTCCCTTGTCCACGGAGGCAAAGGCCAAGGGGACCATATGGCTGAGAACAGCAAAGAGATTTTGCTGTGGGCTGAGAAGACAAATGATGGTCTTTACTGTTTGCTGAGGTGGACTTCTGGTAGCCTATTAACTTCTTTAACAAGCCCCTTTAATTGTGAAGACGGAAAAACAAAGAGCTAATTAACGTTTTTGCGTGTTGACATCTGTTTTAGGTTTCTTTTCTATTTGCATTATCTCGAAAAGGAGTTTTTATTTTTCTCTGTTTTCTCTTTGCACATTGTAGATGAATAATACTTGACTTGGTGAAAAAAGGCAGAACCGATACTAAACCTCTTTGATACTTCTTTTGTACAGTAAGGTACTCAATCAATATTTTATTATAAATTGATGAACCTTGGGATGCTAGTATCAGTGAGTGAAGTCAGGTCAATAATTCTACTGAGAGTTCTTCGTAATATCAAAAGTCTGATACAGTTATTGATGTTATACCGATTGATTTAGCAGCTAACCTTCATCATAATAAATGGATGGTCCATATTGAAGCACTGTTGAATAGAAGCTTTGAGTGATAGGAGCTTTAAACTTTAATTCATCATACCTTTCTTTTGTCCTGTTCTATCGTCTGAAATAATAAAGGAACTTTAAATTTTATTTCATTATACCTTTCTTTTGGTCCTGTCCTTTTGTTCTAAATATACACTGGCTCATAATAGAATAATAAAGGAGCTTGCATAGAAATTGCATGTGACAGACTGATAACCTAAAGGTTGACAGTTGAAACCTTTACAGCTGCTTTGTGGACAAAGGGCATGGTAAACGGCTTCCACAAAGATTACAGCTAAGAAAACTCGACACAACCATTCTACCCAGGAATACATGGTGTCACGTGAGCTGGTGGCTGAATCGATGACTGCTAACAACAACAAGGATATGTTAATAGATAATACAGTTTCTGTTTGGATTCAGTCATGTTGTCTATTAGTCAAGACTCTCAAACAAGCATATAACATTTTACAACTCACTGATAGATTATACTTCTCTTTAAAACTGCAGCTAAATAAAATGAAGTCAGTATTTCCTGCAAATACAGGTGTATGTGACAGGGTTGGTGCCATAATGTCCTTATGTGGACAGCCACACATGTGCAGAGAGCAGCTACTGTACAGAAAGCAGCTGTTGTGTTGAAAGCAGCTACTCTGTTAAAAGCAGCTACTGTGTTGAAAGCAGCAATATTGGAGGTAAAACGACACTTTATGAATTATAATTACATATTGGTTTTGTGATTAATCACTATGCTTTCATTATGTTCAATTTGTAACAATGAAATCATCCTGAATATTAGATATTTACATTATGATTCATAACAGTAGTAAAATTGCAGCTATGAAGTAGCAACGAATATAATTTTATGGCTGGGGTTCACCACAACATGAGGAACTGTATTAAAGGGTTGCAGCATTATGAAGGTTGAGAACCACTGTTTTAGGACATTAACACTTACATTTGATGCCACTTCTTGCCTTGCCCCTCTCAGTTTTCCAACGCAAACCCAGAATTTATTTAGTTCTAAGACATTTGGTGACCCTACCAACAGGAGTCAAAGAAGAAGAGGTTATGTCTTATGTTATATTTAGTATCAAAGAATATTTTTTTCTTTGCCATTGGAACTGAAAAAAACTTAAAATAGATTTAGAAAAAGTGTCAAAACCCTTTTAAGGAAAGTAAAAAGCAGTTGACATTGAAAGTTTCCTTTTTCTGTCCAGTAGTAGAGGCACAATTATTATAACATGTAATTCACAGATTTAAGAAAATATTCTGCAAAACTCACTCCCTTCTACTAGAGGCCATTATTTTTATTCCAAATGTGAAGTTGATGGAATCTAGATAGCTCCTTTTTTCCTTTATTTCTTTTTTTCAAGACAGCTCATTACTAGACTCCCAACAGGAGAGGAAATGTTTCTAAATGCTTTCTCAAAGAGAATCGTGCACATCTTGAAACATTTTTCTCTTTGCTAATTTGCCCCTGCATCATTAACATAACAAAGCAACCCAATGCCAAATGACATAGAGGCTAATATAAAATGGAAAAATAAAATAATAAGCCTCCACAGAACATGTTTAATTACTTCATAAATTACGCTAAACTTTAAACCCATACAGCTGTTGAGTTGATTCCAATAACTGGCAATGTTTTGTATAGCAGAAGAAAATCTGGCTCAATCTTGTGCCATTTTCATGATCACTGGTATGTTTGAGTTCACTCTTGTGGCCACTGTGAATTTTGAGTGTTTTCCAGTCAATGGAACTCATCCTCCAAAATTGTATGAAACAATATTCTCTTGTGGTCCATAGGATTATTATTGGCTAATTTTTAGAAGTAGGGTATCATGTCTTTCTTCCTCATCTACCTGAGTCTGAAAGATTTGCTGAAACCTGTCCATGCGAGCGACCCTGCTGGTATTTGCAATATGGGTGGCCCAGCTTTCAACATCATAGCAGAAACCCCATATAGGGTTTTGAGACTTTAAATATCTATAGGAACAGATAACCTCATCTTTTCCCCACAGAGCAGCTTGTATGTTTGAACTGCTGACCTTGCAGTTAGCAGCCCAACAAGTTATCACCTATGCCACCAGAGTGCTGCCTCTCTCCCTATGTATACATACCCAAACTCACTGTGGTGGAGTTGGTTCCAACTCATAGAAACCCTATAGGACAAACTAGAACTTCCCCGTGGGTTTTTGAGACTCTCACTCTTTGTTGGAGTAGAAAACCTCATCTTTGTCCCACATAGAAGCTAGTGTTTTTGAACTGCTGACCTTGTGGTTAGAGGTCAAAGGAGTAACCCACTATACCAACAAGGTTTAATACCTATATAGATGTGTGTAATTAAAATATACATAAAACATAAGTGATGATTTTTTGGTAAGGAATGACATTTAATACATCTTGACATAGAAAGAATATTGAACATTAATAGATTTTATGAAAAACCAACATTTTAGCAATTATGAAAAATAAGAGATTTGTATCTATATTAGGTAAAGAAAGACTAAGTACAATAGATAATTAAGACAGTCACATGAACATTCACTTCATATAGCTGGAAATACAATTAAACAAAATTTGAGAGTAAGAATCTTATTGGCAAACAAATGGAGGTATCATTGTACATTTATTTAAGGATTTAAAAATTAACGTTCATACATAAGGATTAAAAAAAGGTTCTTTGAAACTGGCCTAATAATTCACTAGAAAATTTCTTTTAATGCTTTATGATAGCAATGTTGAAAAATGTATAAAAGCCAGATAGCTGGTTTTATCATTGACTCTAGTTATCTCACACATAGGATTTTTTTCCTTATGGAAAAAATCATTAAGAGAAAAATCTATCTGTATAAAGAAGATTCTAAGTATATACATAACCATGAAACAATCTGAGCTAAACAACATAGAAACAATTTATAAATTTAGTAATATCGATGAATATAAAGTAGCCACTAAAATGATAATTGTGACTAACTAAAAACTTATAGCAGAGATTTACAGAAAGGGGTTCAAAATGCAAACAAAAATCCATCAAAGTGACAAGGAGTTCAAGAAGAAAGAGAATGTTTTGAAACTGATTGTCATACAAATTGCACAATACTGCTTGGTGTGATTCCCAATAAAAAGGTTTTGGGGAAAAAAATGAAATAAAATAATTGAAATGTGAATACTGGAGGCAGTGAAACTTAAGTAAGAAAAATAGATGTTGTGTTATAGCACACTATTGCCCTATTTTGTTATTGTGGACCACAGATTCGGACATGCACCCTTAGAAGTCAATTTGGAAAACAAGCCCAAGTGTGTACAGTCTGAAAAAGACAGGATTCTACGAGCTATTCACTAACAAATGAAACATAAACATATTGCCTGGAACCAAATCTGACGCACTGCTACTATCGAGGACGAGGCCCAAATGCCACGCAGGGTTTTTCAGACGGCAAAGCTTGACAGAATCAGACTGCCTCCTCTTTCTCTCCTGGAGGGGCTGGTGGGCGCAGAAGTGCTGACTTTCTGTGGATTGCTTACCCACTGGCCACAAGGATTGCTTCACTGTTAACGATTAGGAAAACCTGAGAGGGAGTGTGGCAGATGAACACCTGCAGTATGTGCAAATAGTGAAAACGATCCTACATTTTAGGGGGCGAAAGGTCCTTTCTCCCTACGTGTACATTTTCATTGTCCTTTCCACCCCAGGAGGAGAGTCACTGGATGCTTCTCTTTCATTGCCTTCCTTTCTCTGCTCCTAAGTAGAGAGAAGCCACTCATCTGACTGCGGCGTTGGTGGAAAGGAGGGTGTGACTCAGTGCTTTATTCAATTATAAGTCTTGAAACCCATCAGCAGTTGCCCGCTTCTGGCCGGGACTCAGCCCTTGTCTCTCTCGAGGATGGGCAACGTCTCAGGAGCCCAGTTTTTCCAGAGTCAAACTCCTCTCATCAGCTCTCTCGATTTCTGAATAAAGTCGACACACTGGCCTCCATCTAATGCCTCTGCCTAGGTCTCAATTGGCAGGTCTCCAGGTTGAAGAAGAATAGTATATATGGGATCTGGAAATCCTAATGATCAACATATTTACAGTAGACAAATCATGAGCATTTCAGGGATGTTTCTTACTCTGTGCCCTAAAGAAAACATGGTGTGGAAATCTACTTCTATCAAAGTAATTCTACCAGGGACCCAGATGATTTGATCTTAGAACACAGTGCTCACACTGAATCCAGGGATAGCCTGCCTGTCCATTAAACCATAGAACTAATATTTCTTGAAACTAAGCTTTGGATGACAATGTATAGAAATTGAAGTTATATCTTTTAACAAGGTTCGGGGAGAGAAATATTCTATATATTTCTTTCCCTACCCAACTTCTTGTTTCCTTAGAGATCTTGAGCACTTTTAAAATCAGGACTCTTCTACGCATGCTTGTCAATGTTTTTTAGCATAGTGGCCTCTCTGCCCTTGTTTATAAATACATTATTAATTTCTCCCTTTTGACCCAAACTATAGCATACTATTAAAATGTGTTAAATTTGGGGGGCTAGAATCACTTAACAGTGATAGACATCCATCCATTGAATATTATTTATTGAGACCAACTAACAGGTGGACACTGTTCTAGGCTCTGGGAGTAAAGTTATGTACAACTGTATCCTATTGGGACTCTATAAGGATTCAGACCAACCAAGACAGTTGATTGGACTCTCCAGAGATACTGGCAATTTATCACCTGTTAGAAGTTACCAGGTATTTACGCCATAAATCACCTTCTCAGAGTAACTAAACAGAATTATCAAAAACAAACAAACAAAAAAACCCCAAACAAACAAAACCTCATTGCTCTCCAGTTTGTTCCGACTCCTAATGATCCCATGTGACATCACAGAACTGCCCTTGAGGCTTCCAAGCTGTAATATTTACAGAAGCAGACTGCCACATTTCCCCATCCCTCCCCCCAGTGCAGCTGACTGGTTTAAATCAGAATCGCTGACCTTCTGCTCAGCAGCCCCACACTTAACCATTATGCCAGCAGGGATCCTTACAAAGAAGAAAAAGGCAAACCTGATGCTATTGAGTCAATCCCAACTTGTAATGACCCTAACGGCAGAGAAGAACTGTTTCATAGAAAGCTCAAGTTTCCTCCCACGGAGCCTCTGGTGGGTTTGAACTGCCAGCCTTGTTATTAGTGGCTCACTGAGTAACCTGCTATACCACCAGGGCTCCTTGGAGTCTTTATAAGAGAGTTCTAAATTAATGCAAATCCGTCAAGCCCCAAACATTTCAGAGCACTAGGGGAGCAATTAAATATAGAACAACCAGCTTCAACCCCAAATCCTCTTAGGAAAGCTGTTGTCTTACATAATTAAATGCTCTATTTATTGATTTTCAAAATTAAAGATAAGCTGAGACACACGTGTAGTCATCAAAACTTTCTTGTGACCACTCCGCACACCCCACTGAAGTGAATTCACCCTATGTCCATGAATGTCGTAGTTTCTAGAAGCACACCGAAAGCCTTACCTAAATGTCCGGTGCCTTAATAATGGTAATTTGCTGTCACTTACCAACATCCCTTCCTGCTTGTGGGTGACCAAAAAACAGAGCCGGCGAGTTCAGGAGGACCCATATTTTCCTTGCCCTTCCCAAAGGAACAACTCCTCATTACCACTATTGATTCTGAAATGTGTCACTGCTGGTAAATACCGTTCTGACAATATCCACCTAATGAAACTCTGAGAGATTTGACAAGCTTGTCATTAACCTTTAGAACAACTGATAGTGGTGGAAGCAAAATTGATCACTTATGAACATTTCCTGTCAGTGCTTTATGGATCATTTATCTAAATGATAACTATTAATGAAGTAGGGTTGGGCCTTGGTAAACTAGGCCTTCTGAGTATAAGTTGCTAAAATCATCCTCTGATATTCTAAAAGAAGCATACATGCTTACTATTAGAATTCAGAAGTTTTCCATGGGTTCAAACATAGGGACATTTAGCAACAATGAAAAAATATTAGTTTAATAGTAGAAAGAGACAGAAGCACAAAAAATATGTATTTATTTATGTTTATGATATAATGAGCTTTTCATAAAATACTTATTATTTTCTTCAATAGCAGCTTCTGATAAAACAAAAACTAAATATATCATTAAATCTGATAAAGCTAGATTTTTATTTACCAGACTACTGCAAAATCCTGGATGCTTCCACAACCTTTCACACTGTTTTACAATTTGTTTAATTATCAGTGCCTTCTCATAACTTTGCCGTCTCCTATTTTTTCAGTGGTTCTGGCCAAAGTGCTTCAGTTCATCTGAGGTGAAGCCAGGCTGTGTCAGGTGTCAGTGTTCTGCCAAAGGTGCACACAAAGGGACTTGTATCCAAATAACATGGGGTTTGGTTAAAAAGGCAGTTTCCTGATCTCCAGCCTAAAGGCAAACAGCATGTGCTCTCAAGGCAAGCTCGGGTGACCCTCGGTGTGGCGGGGCAGCGCTGCTCCCCTGCTGGTCCATGGCTGTGACCTTTCAGGAGGAAATTTCTAGGCCTGTTTTCCAAGATTCCCCTGAAGGCGTTGAGACCGCCAACCTTTTCGTTAGTCATCAGTCTTCTGCCATTAGTACCACCCAGGACTGCAAACCTACAGCTCTGGCCTGCCGAAATCAGGATCTTTGGAATTAGGCCTTGGAATCTACATGTTTAAGAAGACACTCCCTGACCCTCAGAGTTAGTTCCGAGGCTAAGTAGAAATGTCATAATGAATCCCAATTCTTTGTCTACCTTCCTTACTTTCAGGAATCTACCAAAGTTCAAGTGACAGTTCCAGACATTCCAACTTCCTGGTGTTCTTTACTCAGGAGACCTGAGTTGTGTTTCATCCCGTTTTGATTCCTGCTTTCTCCAGTCGTTGAGATTCCAGACCAGCTCTCTGTAAATTCTATTAGAAGTTGTCGGTCCTATCATTTAATTTCAGCACTTGCTTGATTATAATCCTAGGAAATTAACTCTCTAAGAGAAAACAGTACCAAGGTTATCAGGACTTCACCATAAATAGACAGTTGTCGTTGGGTGACATCCGGCCTCTCTCAGCTCCTGGAGGCCCTGTGCACAACAGAATGAGCCTCTGTGGGGCTGCTCTGTCCCCACCGTTGTGCTTCTGGTGGAGTCCACGTTGGAAGTGACTGTGCTAACCCATCTTGTAGAGGACCTTTGTTTTTGCTGCACCTCCATTTTATTAAGCCAGATGTCCTTCTCCAGGGACTGGTCTTTCCTGACAATATGCCCAAGGTCCATGTTGTCTCACCATCCTGGCCTTTAAGGGGCCTTCTGACTATACTTTTTCCAAGGAGGATTTATTGGTTCTGTTGGCAGGCCATGGTACTTTTAAGATTCTCCTGCACCATAGTTCAGATGCATTGATTCTTCCTCAGTCTTCCTTACTTGCTGAGCAAATAATTAGAGAAGCTGGATTATATAAATATGAATGCAGCATCAGAATTGGAGGAAGGCTTATTAACAACCTGTAATATGTAAATGACACAGTCTTGTTTACTGAAAGTGAGGAGGACTTGACACAGTCGTTGATGAAGATCAAGGATTATAGCCTTTGATATAGAATACAATTCTATGTAAATATTACAACTCAATGTAAAATCCTCACAATTGGATCAATAAGCCCCATGATAAATGGTGAAAAGTTGAAGTTCTCAAGGAGTTTATCTTGCTTGGATCCACAATCAATACAATGGAGCCAGTAGTCAGGCGATCACATACCACACTGCATTGGGTGCTACTGTGGAAAACATATTTACAGTGTTGAAAATCAAGGCTGTTATTTTGAGGACTAAGGTGCACCTGACCTAAGGCATGGTATTTCCAATTACTTCATATGAATGTGAAAATTGCACAAAGAAAGAAAGGCAAGTAAGAAGATAAATTGGTTCAATATTTCTGGATGACAAATTGCTACTATACTCAAAATGTTCATGCCCAGGAATCCCACCTGTAGGAATTTAATTTAAGAAAGTGATAAAAATTTACATATTTAATATTACATGCAGTGATCCCCACCTCCACATTTTTTGTGATAGTGAAAATAGGACAAAATATACAACAAGGTAGTTTTTAGGAATCATAGCATATCAGTCTGTTGGAGTATCTCCCGTGTATAATTCCATGAAGAAATGCTCAGATATATTCTCAAAACAATGCATTTTATAAGCCTACAATATATATGGATTGAGCTGAGTTTGTGAAGTAAAATATCTAAATGCATTTAAAGAAGATGGAAGCAAATGTTATCTCTGGTTAGTTACATTGGAATGATAACATTTTTGACAGTGTCTATTTTTCATTTTAGAGTTTTAAGACATCTCTAGTAAATATGCAATTACTTTAAAAATCAAATGAAAATAAAATAATGAAAGTTATAATGTGAGAAAGCCTTATCAAATATATTCATTATCTTTGTCGTTTTAGTAACTATTAAAGACAAACTACAGATCTCGTCCTCTCTTTCCCTTCTTTCTACACTCCCTCTCTTCCTCTTTCTCTCCCCTTGAACACTTGTTCCAACTTCCGAATATCCGTCTTTATAAGAGAAGTGGCCCTAAGCGTTCCCCTCACTCCGTTCTTCGGTTGTTCCATGTGAGGGCCCTTTGTATTCAGGAAAACCCAACTGAGAGCAAGCCGCGCTCCTGGGAGTCTGATTGGCTCTAGCCACTGTGGAATCTGGGAACTGTCAAGCTCTGGATGTAATGGAAGTTAGTTTTCTTACCAATTGTTTAACATTCCTGGCACGAGCTCCTGGTATGGACTACAGGATCCTTCTTTGTGACATTGCAAAGTGTATTGCAAGCTATCAGACAAATGGTTCTCTGCAACTCGATGTGCTTATCAATTCCCTCAGTTTGTCCTCATAGAGATTCCTTAAATAAGCAAGGAATGTTTTAAAAACTCTCTTAAGCAAATTTGGAGCATAATAAGAAGCAGTTTACCATTTAATACTTACAGCTACCATTATCGGCAGCCACTGTGTTAGATAGAATCCCTTATTATTGCCACGCAAGTTCAAAGTGGTCTAGTGTGACCCCATCTTCTAGGCAAGGCAACAAATTGAGGCGGGTAAGTCTAAAGTCACACAGCTAGGAATGGGTAGAGTTAAAATATTGATTAAGATGTAAATCCAATTCCACCGTTGTTTAACGATGCCTATAATACAGTGAGGCTGTGTCCAGAGTTAGAATGAAAACATTTTGATTGTCAACAATCTGAACTTGGGTAACTTCCTCAACCTATGCGAATTTTAGTTTCTTCATATACCAAATGGGATTATTTAAGAATTAAATAAGAAAATGAATGCAAAGAGCCTACAGGAGTGCCTCCCTTTGACTTGCCCTTGTTCATGCTTAGCTGAACAGTTTACTAACTCCATAATTTTTATTTTATAGCAAACAAGACTCTGAGAGTAAACATATTTTCTAGTCCCAAACCCTAAATTAAAGTGAGAAGGAAATGAATCTCTATCCACTCTGTAAAGGGAAATGCTCACGAAATAATCTACTCCAAGTGCCAAATATGAGACATCACATATAATAAATCAGAACTATTTCACTATCATACTTCACTGAGGAACAGCTGGTCATAAATTGCCAAAGAAGCCAGACATGTTCTTTTTCTCCTATTTTCCCAGAGCAATTCTATTTTCACTTTGCTGGAACACCGGGGCACTGCAACAAGACTGGGAAATGCAAACAGATGAAAACAATACTGCTCTGAGGTAGGAAAAGAGGCACCTAAGAATTTCTCACCTCAGATTTTCTTCACACGTCTTGTCTCTCAGTCAATTCTCCAATTCTCAGCACCCGGGAGACCAGGAAAAGAAACACAGTGATGATAAAAAAGGAAAGAAGCACATCTGTACACAAAGTGCTTTCTATTTAAAAAATCACCATTAAATTAAGCAACCTCAGTTTTGTGTAATATTTGTATCACACCAAGAAAATTAACAGGGTCTCTAGTCTGTAGGGACTTTAGAAAAAAGGATTTAAACCTTGTGGTTTTCACACTGAAGCCAAGATAGGAGGTACACCCAGCTTCAGGTACTTGTCTTAAATAGTGTGATCACTATTTAATAATTCAGTCGGGATTCTTTTGTTTGAATGTTGCTCCATTATAAAATTTATAATGTTTGAATGTTTCTCCATTATAGAATTTCTAATGTTACCTCATAAAAATGCCACGTCTTGTGGTTTCCTATCAGCCATTGTAATAGGTTCCCGCATACAACTGACTTAGAAGTAAAGCCCTGTACTCCTTTGGAGAAGAAGCCCATGCCTGGGGGTCTCTACATCGTGGTTAGGCCATCAAACCAAGAGCCTGGTGGTCTTGGCAGAAGTCACATCCCATCTCTTACTGTGGGCCTTGGGGAGGAAGAGCAACTTCTTTGTCCTAATGTTTCCTCACGTTAAAATGGGAATCAGAAAACCATATGAGAATTAAATGAGCTAATATTTGAAGCATTGCCACTTGTCCAGGTTCAACGTTGAGGCTATCTAAGCAAGTTTGTTTTACTCTAAGCATGCCAGAGCGACTCCCCTGTTGTTTGCCTTTGTTCATGTCATTTCCCGAGTCTGCTCTTCTTCATCTTAAAAATAAGGAGTATGTAATATCTAGCTACGGTGTGAGAATTAGAGATTATTTTTGAAACACATTAACCATAGGACCAATACACTTCATTGACTGTATGGTTATCACTCATAAGTCTTTAACTGTATCTGTTTCATCCCAGGGCCCTACTCCGTGGTCATCCCTCTGACTGCCATCAAGTCAATGCTGACTCATGACAACCCCATAGGACAGAGTAAAACTGCCCCTTCGTGTTTCCAGATTTTTAAAATCTTTAGGGAATCAGACGGTCTCATCTTTCTCCCACAGAGCAGCTGCTGGGTTTGAACAATTGACCTTGTGCTCCGCAGTTTAATGTGCAGCCCACTACTGCACAAGGTCTTCCAGCCTTGGTACACACATGCCTATTTCTCACTGCCGCTTGCCCCAGTCATAATGTGGAAAGGCACATTATAAGGTCATAAGTCTTCAAGGATACCACTTGACATCCTCTTTTACCAGTGAATTGGGTTTTGTTTGTTTTTTTTTTTGCTGCTTTAAAACCAGATCACAAAGTTAGGGCTTAAAACTATGCACATGTATAATTTTGCAGTTGAGTAGAAGTCTGGCTAAAATCATGATGTTGGCGGGGCTGTGCTCCTTTCTAAAAGATCTAAGGGCAAATCCATTTCCTGGACTTTCCAACTTCTAAGAGCCACTCACATTCCGTGGTACACAGCCTCCCTTCTCTCTTTTCAAAGCCAACAACAGCAAGTAAAGTCCTATCACATCCCTCTGATTTTGTCCCCGCACCCCCATTTACTGATCTCTGTGCTTTTATTCACTTGCATAATCCAGAATAGTCTCCCTCTTTTAGGTCAGTTTATTAGTAACCTTTATTCTATTATTTGCAAATGTAATTCCCTTTTACCATATATTGTAACCCCAAAATTCATGCCCACCCAGAACTTCAGAATGCGAACGCATTTGGACATAGGGTTATTGCAGGAGGAGGCAAGGGTTTCAAGATAAAAATCACTCTAGATTTAGGGAGGGTCATAAATCCGATGACCGACACAGAGGAACAAAGAAGTCCATGTGAATATAAAGACAGTGTGATGGTTATAGTCATGTATTAGGTTGGTTGGGTCATGATTTTCTGTGATCTAGCGGTTAATAGAGTTTGGCAGTTATGTGATGATAGAGTCTGCGCCCATTTTGTGATATGATATAAAGTCATCTTGTTGGTGATGGACTCAGAGCTTCTGTAGCAAATGGAACCAGGCTGAGGTACCTGGGACTGATGGCGTTCTGCTCCAACAACTCGCTGCATGATTAATGCTGACACATCTGCTCCTACAGACACCTACAATGTGGAAGCAGTTTTAACATTGAGTAATATGTAGGGGCTGAGACGGTTTTAAGTTGCTTAATAATAAAAGCCTAGATTGCCTTGACAAAGTTGCGAATTCTAGACATCAAAGACGATTATGCTGACTTCTCAGAAGTAGTACTGATGAGAAATCAAATAGGCCACAGCATAGTCCCTGAGAAACAGTAGCCGCAGAGACATGGCTTAACAGAACCAGGAGACGAGTGTTGGTTGGCATGGAAGCTGAATCATGGAAAGAGAACTGAGTGCTTTAGGACTGAGGCTAACTGGGAGAGTGGGTGCCTCTGGGTATTTCCTGATAGAATTAAGAGCTTTGGAACAATTTCCCTAGCTGGACAGTGGCCACTCTGACTGTCTAATAAGACTGAGGGAAGGAGAGGTGAACGAATCAGGAAGCAGAGCAGAAGGAAAGCTTGGAAAGCAGAGCCGTCTCAGACTCTGGGAGTGGGGCCATGACCTCGGTCGGTGGGCTCAATGCATAGAACCGTCACTTGCTAGGTCTCAAAGAGGGGCTATGGTCCCCTCGGTTTCAAAAAGTCAGATCTTAAATCACTTGAGTATTGGAATATGGGCTTCCATTCACTAGTATCAAGGGGAGGAGGCTGGATCCACTGCCAAAAGCTGAGGGTTAGGGCTGCTGCCTTCCCCTTGGGGCACAAGATCAGAGCCTAGTAGGAGGTGGGGTTGCCACTCTAGGAGAACGGGGCAGCCCAAAGTTGAGATAGCAGAATAGTCATTCCGGTCAGCCTAGAAGACAGAACTAAAGCCCAGGACCAAAGGCCCTAACTTAGAATGCAGAGAGAATGGTGTACAACTACAGTCTGGAGGGCAGGGCCACTACCTAGACCGGCTTAGGGAATGGAGGATTATTGTCAAGCCTTGAGAGCTAAGAATGTAAATTGTTCTGCTGGGTTTGTGACTTAAAGCTTGCTATCCTTTCCTTTCGACCTCTTCCATTTGTGAGAAAACAACTGCTTTGTGCCTGTTACTGTGGAAGCCACAATTTGCAGTCTATATTTCACAGGTTCATAGATAAAGAGGAATTTTGTCCCAGGATGGAATTTTTGTTTGTAGTTTATATTTGGGACTTTGGGAATAATATGGCAGGGTTAAATAGGTTTTATATGTGGCAAAGACAGTAAATTGCTTTGTGGGCTGAAAGGTGGAATGTTACGCATTGACTGTGTTTCCCCCAAATATTGGTTAGACCATTATTCTCAAGCCATGATGTTAATGTGGCAGAAATAGAGATAGTTATGTTGATAAGTTTGGCTACAATCTGGGATTTAGGTTCTTTTAAATTTTAAATCATTTTATTGGGGGCTCGTACAACTCTTATCACAATCCACCCATCCATTGTGTCAAGCGCATTTGTACATTTGTTGCCATCATCATTATCAAAACATTTGCTTTCTACTTGAGCCCTTGGTATCAGCTCCTCATTTTTCCCCTCCCTCCCCACTCCCCCTCCCTCATGAACCCTTGATAATTTATAAATTATTATTCTGTCATATCTTACACTGTCCGATGTCTCCCTTCACCCACTTTTCTGTTTGTCCCCCAGGGAGGAGGTTATATGTAGATCCTTGTAATCAGTTCCCGCTTTCTACCCCACCCTCCCTCCACCCTCCATTATCACACTCACACCACTGGTCCTGAAGGGTTCATCCACCCTGGATTCCCTGTGTTTCCACTTCATATCTGTACCAGTGTACATGCTCTGGTCTAGCCGGATTTGTAAGGTAGAATTGGGATCATGACTGGGGGGTGGGGGGCAGGGAAGGAAGCATTTAAGAACTAGAGGAAAGTTGTATGTTTCATTATTGCTACACTGCACACTGACTGGTCTCCTCCCGTGACCCTTCTGTAAGGCGTGTCCAGTTGCCTACAGATGGGCTTTGGGTCCCCAATCTGCACTCCCCCTCATTCACAAAGGGATTTAGCTTCTATCTTGAATTAAGCTATTTTGCAAGATAAAAGAGCTTGAACAAGGGAACAGAGATAGAGAAGCCTACTACCCCCAAGAAAGAATAGCCAGGAGCAGAGCACATTTTGAGGGGCCCCAGGTCCCTGCATTGAGAGCCTCCTATGCCCAGGGGAAGATTGGTGCCAAGACACATGGGTATTTCTAAGAAATACCAGGCCCACAGGTGTTGTTGTAAGGGGTCTTCTCTCAAAGCCAACACACAAAGAAAGCTTTTCCCTGGAGCTAGTATTTTGAATTCAGACCTCTGGCCTTTTCAACTGTGAGGGAATAAATCTATGATTGCTAAAGTGATCTCTTTGTGGTATTTCTACAACAACAACACTAGATACTAAGAGATGGGGATCGCTCCACAGAGAAATCACCGAATGCCAAAGACGGCTGGAGGCCCACAGAAGAAGCATTTTTTCCAAGAACTCTGCCAACATCTTAATTTTGGACTTTAAGCCTTTGTAAGAATATAAATGTATGTTTTTATAAGTCACATAGTTTGCTGTAATTTGTTATGCCAGCCCTATAAAACTAATGTATATATTATGAATATATATTCATTAATGAATATATATTACATTCATTAAAATATTAAATACATGCTAGAAAATTGACATCTTTTTCATAGAAATTCTTTCTTTTTTTTTTTTTAAATCAGCCCTCCACAAAGAAGAAAAGTTCATTGCAGGGCATGGAAGTAATTTTCTAGGGCTACTGTAACAAATTGACACAAATTGAGTGGCTTAATACAACAGAATTTTATGCTGTCTCCGTTCTTGGAGATCAGAAGTCTAAATTCAGGGTGCCTGCAGGGCCGTGCTCTCTGAGAGCTCTAAACAAAGATCCTTCCTCACCGCTTCAAGCTTCTGGCAGCCCTAGGAGTCCCGTGATTTGTAATCTCGGTTTACATCTTCATACAGCTATTTTCTGTCTTTCTCTCTCGGTCTCATCTCTTTTAACGAGAACATCCTTCAGATTGGATGAGGGCCCACCCTACCCAGTATATGCATGTATGGAGTTAATTAATTATATCTATAAAGATGTGATTCCCAAATAAGTTCACATTTACAGGTACTGGGGTTTAGGACTTAAAAACACTTTTTTATGGCACATATAAATAAAAATTCACCATCAGTAAAAACAAAACATAACAAAATAGTTACCACTGAGTCAATCCTGAGTCATGCAGACCCCATCTGTCTGTGTAGAAATGAACTCTGTAGGGACTTTAGTAATTTAGTTTTCAGAAGTAGATCAGTAGGCCTTTCTTCTGAGATGCCTCTTGTAGACTCAAACCTCCAAGCTTTGACTAACCGTCAAATGTGTTAATGGTTTGTACCATTCGTTTATTTCCCATGTGCAAAATACATCCACCGCCTCTGAACACTCCCAAAGTCTTGCCCTCATCTCGCACTCTAAATTCAAAAATCTTATTTCAATCCAATCACCTTAAAAAGTTGCAAATTTCTTCCTCTAAATCACCCAAATTAGGAGTGACTGAGACTCTGGAGAGAGATTCTTCTCCATCTGCTCACCAGTGGGCAGCTTGGTTTCAGAATTCTAGCCTTCAGCTACAGGGGAGAATATGTTTCTGTTGCTTTAAGCCACTCCGTTTGTGATACTTCATCACAGCTGCCAAGGAAACTAATAGGAACCCACTGTAATGTGGGAATGAAGCTAGAGTTCCCCTGAGCTTATCAAAAAGTCCAAAGACAAAAGAACTTATAATCCAACCTTTTCCTGCTTCGTCTCTATCACACTGTGTGCTTGCTAACATGCTGGAGTTAAGAGAAAGACATCATTCGCTGTGGTTGGTTTCCCTTGACTGACAAGTTGACTGCAAAGGGAAGATGTATCGCAAATAGAGAAAACACCTTAAGTCCACTAAGGAGGGGAAGGGGATTTCAAATTGAGAGAATATGCCCTTGACACTGTTGGATGCTCATCTAATCACTTTTGCTTTCTAAGTTTTTCCTAGCTATCAGAATTCCCACTTTATTTAGATTTCTTGTGCCTCATGCATCATTTAAGGCTAGACTTCTCCTTAGTGCCAGGAATTAAGTCTTGATTAGTCTAAGCCTAGAATGCCAGTTCCACTAGCGGGGTAGATGAGAGAGTTAAAGTGTATTGTGCCAACCGGCTGATAAACATATATGGGGTTAATTGACGGGTGGAGGGATAAATGTCTCAGGGAGCCTCGCCTTTCGGGTTCTTGGGTCTCTTGCTTTCTGATGGTTGGATCAGGGTGCAGCTGCCTTAGCCAGTTCCCTGCTTCAGCTGGCAAGGCTCACTTCCTACAAGATATCCCCATCAAGAAGCTACATGGACCTACCCCGATGCAACCCTGGGTGCTGGAGCAGCCCTGCCAGCGCTGAGATGCTTACACATTCACTGACTCGGCTTTCCTCCTGCAGTCAGCATCATAGTGTGTGTTTTGTGAGATGGAGGAGGACTTTGTGGATTGGTGTTGGACATATGGGTTAATGGGTTAATGTTGGACTTGTGGGCTTGGGCAGCACTGGGTTGGGATGTTTTATTGATGCTCACTTAACCTTTATATAAAACTCTCTCTTATACATGAATTTCTGTGGATTTGTTTCTCTAAAATACCCAGACTAACAGTAGGTTTTAGAAAGGATGATGTTATTCCATTCTGACCCTTGAGATAGAGTGAGGAAAAAAAAATGTCTTAGACATTTTGGGACACAAGTGTGGAATTGCCTCTTTCAACTTTGCACATTGATTTGTTTCAGCTGATAGAGATAGTTGCCATAAGAAAGAGGTCATTTTGTGGACAAACAGCATGTCGCTGAGAAAAACAGAGTTGAAATGGAGAAACTCCTCATGATATTGGGCCATTGAATAAATCAACCCTGGACTACCCTAATTCTGATTTCTTGTAATGTAGGATTAAAAGAAAATCGCTTAAATTAGTAAGGGATTTTGAGTGGCAAATAATAACATAAGACAAAGTCTCAGAGGCATAAACATGTCATAATCCACATTCAGTATACTTATGGTAGGGCCTGACCAACGCTTTCTGGCCTGAGGTTTTAAGTCCAATCAGTTTTAACTCAAAGCAATCCCGTATACAACTCAATGAAACACTGCTCAATTCTGCACCATTTTCACAATGATTTTGCTCCCATAATTGGTGTCTCCCCTCCCCAGGCATTGCTTCAAAGTACCGCAGACCAAGTCTTTTCATCGTTCCTTGCATCTAAGGAGCATTCTAACTGTACTTCTTTCAAGACAAATATGTTTATTCTTCTGGCAATATATATAAAATTCTCCACGAACATCACAATTCCAAAGCATCAGGTTCCTTCTTCCATGTCCTCCTGCCATGCAGATGACGGGTAACACCGTGGCATGGATCAGGCACATCTTAGTCCACAAGAGGACATTTTTACCTTTGAAAACTTTAAAGGAGTCTTTTGTAGCATGTTTTTCTAATGAAATGTGCCATGTGATTTCTTGCTACTTTTTCATGGGGATAGATTGTGGATCCAAGAGAAATGAAAACCTCGACAACTTCAGTGTTTCTACATTTATCGTGATGTTGCTTATTGGTCCAGTTGTGAAGTTTGTTTTCTTTATAATGAGATGGAATCCATACTAAAGGTCAGTCTCTATTTTCATCAAAGTAAGTGCTTCATGTTCTTTGCACTTTATCAAGCTAGTTGTGTCCCCTGAATACTGCAGGGTTCTTTTGTTGTGGTTGTTTGTTTGTTTTTCTTGTGTTCAAGGTTCATCCACGTTGTAGCATGTATGGAAATTTCATTCCTGTTTAAGACTGATTAATGGTTTATCATACGGGTATATCACATTTTGTTTATGCATTTTTCAGTTGATGGATATTTGGGTTATATTCCATTTTTTATTATACTGAAGAATACATACAAGAAGGCTATGATGTGTCCTACAGAGAAAATGAATGTGCTTGATAACATTTCATTCAAGTATAAGTTTTAGTGCTGTTAACTGAGATCTTCATGTGAGTGGACCAATAATATGAGCAGGCTTCCATGAACTTTTGGCAGCCCGCTCATATTGCAGGTCTTTAATGAGAAGTCTTCTAATCTGGATGCCGAGTTATTCTGCATAGAATCGAGCTTCTTGAATTATTTGCTTAGCACACCAGACAGACTCAGCAGCTATGGTGGAGGGATACAACCCTAACGCACAGCTGTTAAGCCACACAGTATCCCTCTGTTCTGTTTGAATGACTGACTCTTGATTTATGGATAGGCTCTGCATGACACAATTCCAATTTTTTGTGTGCCAAGTTATTTGTATGTGATTTGTTTGATCCACACTGTATTTTCAGAGTCAACCAAATGCAAACACATCTTTGTCTTGTATTCTTTGCTTTTAGCCAGGACCCATCCGAGATCAGCAATGATATTCTTTGTTTTAAATTCTCTTCTGAATCCAAGTTGACTTTCTGGAAGTTCTTTGTTGAGATACTACTGCAACTGTTTTTGAATTATCTTCATCAATAATTTTTTTTACAAATTGTATCTGTATAGTTTGATAATTTCCACATTCTGTTGAATTACCTTTCTTTAGAATGGGCACAAATATGGATCTCTTCCAGTTAGTTGGCCACATAGCTATCTGTCTTCCAAATTTCTTAGCCAAGACAAGCAAGAACTTTCACTGTGTAACCATTTGTTGAAATATCTACATTGGTACTCTATAAATTGCTAGAGCCTTGTATTTGTTATTGCCTTTAGTGCAGTGTGGCATAGACTTTTTCCTTCAATACTACTGATCCTTGATTATGTACTACCTCCCAAAATGGTTGGAGGTCAAATAATAATAATTCTTTGTTTTTATTTTTTAGCACAGTGACTCTCTTTGGTCCTCAGTTACTTGGTCATGTGAACCCTGCACCTGAAAGACTACACATCAATGTGCTTCACAGTTTGGTCTTGGCATGGCTCCTCAATGCTGTCTCCTGGTCTTCGTGATGTGGCTTCGGCTGCCTCTGCTACCTTTGCCACTTCAGAGGGGGATTCCCTGGTGGCTCTTTTTTTCTGATGGTCACAGGTTTCTTTCTCTGCTTCTGAGGTGGCTCTCATACCCAGAGGAATGGAAAAACTGATAAATCTCTTCTGTTAGCATCCCACAACCCTATGTGCATGTTCCCACTCAATCATTTAGTGAGAACTACAAAGAATTCCCTGGAAGAGTCATGTTTAAGAAATTCACTTAACCATAGCTGTCTAACCAGAGGGCTTCATGTTCTGGCACAATCTCAGATAATGTTCACAGGCTTTCACCGGCCCATTTATTCCGAAGTGGATCACCACTTTCTCTTTACTGGTCCATTCTAGTTGGAAAGATCCTCTGAAACCTGTTTGCCAGGAGTGAAGCTTCTGGCATGTAAAATATGGGCAGCACAGCCTCCAGTGTCACAGAAATGGAAGCCAGCATGCAGCCACTCACTGACATGAGTGGTGATTGGATGAGTAACTAGGTATAAATAATAAGAATAAAAGTTTGATAAGGCAGGGTTAGAAAAGCAAAGTCATATCTTGTCACCTTGAAATGCCAATAAAGAATTTACTAGATTCTCAGGCCTACATAGGAATGTCAAAGGTAAGTTCTATTAGCTTTAAAATTATGTCATGGGGTCTCCACCGGAGAGCATAGAATTTGGGTCTGGCAGGAAAAGATGGTTTTTGACTCTCTGACTCTGGTTTCTTTAGGCTATAAGGCTGGTTAAGTATTTTTTTCTTGTAAACTCTTATCCCTAAATCTTACCAGACTTATCCCTGAACCAGTTGTGTTGATTTTGCTTCATACGATTCATCTTCAGTTTAAGGTTTCATCTTCAATATTATATCTGGCATACTCAGGGCCTTCTCAACTATTTTCCTTCCACTTCTCCCCTGCCCACAATTTGAAATTCCCTCCATGTATGCTCAAAATTACCTGGAGGAAGTTCCCACTATCCTGGTTCACCAGGACCAACTTGTGGGCCGCGGAGCCCTCTGGACAACATTATTGCCCTTGCTCTATGCAGACCCTGGGCAAGGTCCACCTACAATCCTTAGGGACTCTTAAAATCAAAGGAAACATGAAATTTAAAAATTTACCAATATTAGCACATAATTGGTCTTTAAAATGTAATTATGGAAAGTAATTATCAACTTCAGTATTATTGGGAAAATTCATTCTCTCAAAGTACACTACAAAACTCTAAAGGAAGTATTGAACCCATATTAACTCAAGTAGACATACATAGAGAATACATACATATACCAAACGATACAAAGTGGATGTGATTAATTAAAAGTAAAATGGTGTTTCCATCTAAAATGAGGTACATCTTGACATATTTTTCTAGAAGCGTGCTTACATATTAATAGCACAAAACATAATTTATAAATATTTTTCTAATTTCTATATGGATTTTCTGACTAATGTTTGTAGATCTTACATACCCAGAGGAGAACATTCGTATAAGATGAAGAGGAACTGCTTTCTTGGTCCCATTTTATCCTGAAGCCATGTACTGTCCTAAAAAAATTTCAGAGAAGGAATTTCATCATTTTTATCATTTCTGGAATGCGAGTGTTTGGTACAATGTGTGGCAGATAATGGATATATTGTTCTTTAAACATTTAAAAAAAACCAAAAGTCTCGCTATTGCTTTTGCTATGAATCTGATAGTCTGAAAGCAGTGAACCATACTACAGTTTTCCCATGAATGACACAGGGCCCCACCAAGACTGGTTTTGATTTCTGATTTAGATTATAGACTCTTAAGGGTTCAAGAGAAACAAAAAGGTTTTCTCTAGTAAGCTCTCACTTTAGGAAAAAAAACTAAATTGAAAAACGATTTAGAGCTTTAAGAAGCTTGTTATATTTGACGATTATTCTGAGACACTTTCAGAAGTAATATGGAAAAATAATTTGGTCTACCTTCTTCATGATTGGATTTTAAATCCAAAAGGAAATTTTTTTCTGTTATACATATGATGGAGTACCTAGTCCCCCCCCACCCCCAAAAAAGTGGAAAAAATTTTAAAGCTATGTGTTTAAATATTTTAACAAAACAACTCTATGACCTTCAAAATACTCTCCATTACACTTAATACATTTGTCAAATATGCCATTCCATTGTTGGAAACATTTTTCAAATTCATCTGTTTGGATGGTTGACAGCATCTCCCTAGTTTTTTCCTTCACCTCTCAAACTTGTCAAATCGCTGTCCTTCATGTCCTTCTTCATCCACAGAAACAAAAAGTCTCCTGGATCGAGGGTAGGCGAGTAAGGCACATGGGCCAAGAAAAGCATGCTGTTTTTTTGCCAAAAACTGGCGCACTGAGATGGCTGCATAAGCAGGCGTATTTTTGTGGTGGCAAAATCAGTCCCCTGTCTGCCACAAATCAGACTTTTTTTGTCACACACTATTTTGCAATCATTTCATAACCTCTAAATAGAAAGCTTGATTAATAGTCTGACCTGGTGGAATGAATTCTAAATACACAATGAGTCAACATTTTTGTCCATTGGGGAAGTTGACAGATGTCCAGAACGAGGTTTTTCATCAATCAACATTTCACCTTTTTTGAAATGGGAAAATTTACTTGTACTTTTGAGTTTTTCCCATAACACTGTCCTTGTAAGCTTTGTTGAACATCACAACAGTTTCTGCGGCATTTTTTCTGAGCAGGAAACAGAATTTCACAGCTGCACACTATATTCCCTTAAATCAGCTATCACTGAAAACAAGGTTTGAGTGAAACTTCTTTTAAGAAAAAACTCACTCTGACCAGAGAGAACCTTCCCAGGCAATGCCACAAGGTGTATTAACTATGAGCAAGTTGCTCCATCTTGCCTAGAGGGAAAAATGTGTGCTACTAAGAAAGCTCCTCTCATCCAAGCACAATTCTGGTTTTGGGGGAGTACTGCCTTGTGTGTGTGTGTGTGTGTGTATTACTGTTAGATGTAGTCCCTTTGGACATTATGTGTAACAGAACACCACATGGTCCTGCATCATCATTATAATCATTTTTATATTTTAATATATCGTTGAACAATTGTGTCATTTCATCTCATTTAAGGTCTTCTATTTTTTTAAACTGACTTCTACTTTACCAAGCATGACGTCCTTCTCTAGGGAGCAATCACTCTTGATACTGGACTCAAAGTAACTGAGGCAGAAATCTTGCCATCCTGACCTCTAAGGAGCATAGGCTTATTTGTTTCACAGTCCATAGAATACTCAATGTCTTGGTTAGCATCATAATTCAAAGGTATCAGTTTATGTTAAATTTTCCTTTTCTTTGTCAGCTTTCATGTGCATAGGAGGTGATTTAAAATACCATGACTTGGGTTAGAATAACCTTAGTACTCAAAGTGACACTGTTTTTCTTTCTAAAGAAGTTTTTTGCAGCAAATTTCCCAATGGGCTATGGCATTTTATCTCTTGACTATTGCTTTCATGGGCATTGATTATTAATTCCATAATGAAATACTCGAACATTTTAAATATTTTTGCAACTTTATATATATTTATAATTATATAGACTTGAATATACTGTATGTCATGCATAATATATAAATTTAATTTACACAATTTCAATGAAAAATCATATATATATATATATATATATATATATAAACTTTCCAAGTTTGCAAACATTGTACGCCAAACTAAAATTTCATACCCAAAGCCATCAGTGTTGCCCAATGGAATATGCCATCAAATTGGTTTTGACTGCTAAGTATCCCACAGGGCATCTAGCTCCCTAAGGTTTCTGAGGATGTGAAGCAGATGGTCTTCCTTTAACAGTAGCTGACAGATTTGACCACTGACTTGCCATTAGCTTCCAAATGCCTCACTCTCTGTGCCACCGGGTTCATAACCTTGTACCCAAACTGAAAAACCAAACTTACTGCCATTAAATCAAGTCTAATTCATAGTGACTCTGTCTAATGTTTCTGAGATGAAATCTTTCAGGCAGTAGACAGTGTCATCTGTCTCGCACAAAGTGGCCAGTGAGCTTCTTTTTAGCAGCCAAACACCTAATGTACAGTGCCACCAAGGATCCTAAACCTTGTACCAATCAAAATGAAAACAAAACAAAAAAATTCCAAACTCATTTCCATCAGTCAATGCTGACTCAAAGCGCCCCTCTGTGGATTTCTATACTGTAACTGTTTACTATTGCTCACCTCTAAATATATTAGCATATATCTCCTAAGAACAAAGACATTCTTACACCTAACCATACTATCACCTCATCTAAGAATTGAGCTTTACTATGAAAATATGGAGATATCAAATTATTAAAATAACTCCAATTTCCCCTGAAATTCCTTTTCAGTTTCTCTTTTTCTCTTCATTAGGATTCAATTAAGAATGAAGCTTTGCCTTTAGTAGTCATATTTGTTTAATCTTCTTAAAGTTCCATCAATTATTTTCTTTGATTATATTGACAAGAATCCAGAACTGCTGTCTTATATAATGTTCCAGAGTCTCTATTAGTAGGATTGATTTTCCATTGTTAGATTCGGATGAAACATTTTGGCAAGAATGTCTCATAGGTATTGTGTCATTGTTGTATTTTACCAGGAGATAGATAGTCCATTATTGGTGATACACATTTTAATTATTGGTGAAGATGGTTGCCTCACCTTTGTAAAGGTCAGTTTTTTCCTTTGAAATTGATAACGTAATTAATATATGAGTACACTACATGTATTTTGTGTATTTCAAAGTGTCGCTGACCTTCAGTACTGTCTATGCCTGCTGTTTCCCTCAATTTCACCAAGAGTTTCAGCATCCAGAGATGATCCGTGCCTTCTTCAGTTATTACTTGGTTGGTTGCCATCTCTGTCATTTTACTGTTCCTTTTACCTCTAATGGCCAGCTTCCTCTTTGAAGACGAGTATTGCCTGTCCTGAGGGCCTTGGATAAAGTGGAACCCTAGCTCCCCTTTATTTGGGGATTACATACTCTAATAGAGCTGACATTATAGTAAATTATTTTCTCACACAGCTCCTTCAATGAGCAAGCTGTAGTTATATTTGAACACGTAGCGCTCAAAGTCATTTATGGTATATCAGATCATTAAAGTGTAAGACATAATTAAAAATGATTGTATAGTTAAAAGGGATCTTGTGATTTCATTAGCATCTTGATATTTTGTTTTTATACTTATACTTCCTGTTGGAAATTCATTTACCTTCTGTCACCGGGCTGCATAAGACATGTTTATTAATAAAAATGATCATATAACATCTATGGAAACTATTTTTATATTAGCTATATTTGTAAAGTCAGCTGCCAATGAATTTTATCCACATCAGTCCCTATACAAGTTAACATGTCAGGGATACATAATTTTGCTGTGTGATACAATTAAATAAGATTTACAAACCCTAAACATAGGAATCAGGTGAAAAATATTGTAATGTATATTTCTCTGTGGAAAATGGGAGAGCTATGAAATTTAAGAATATTGATTAAACAGCAAATGTTTAGCTAGCCTACTCTCGTTTCAAAGAATACACCACCAAGTGGGAAACTGAAAAACATGTATTTTCAAGGATGCAGTGATTGGCTGTTTTTGTTGTTGGTTTGGTTCATAAAGTCACATGAATTCTTGGACTGGCGTTTCTCCCCCGAGAGTAGTCCTCCCCACCCCCACCCCCCCAGCTTACCTACGAAGCAGTTGTCGCTTTTCTCCCCAGAAAAGCCCCCCAGGCGGCAGCAGCGAGCACACTTCTCAGCTGCATTTTCATAAACTGCAAATTGGCATTGCTTTTTAATTTATCAAATTGAAAAAAAAACTAAGGAAAAAAATTATGAGTCGTTTCTCTTATTATTGTACTGATTATGCAGATTCACCATGATCAAAGCAGATGCTAATGTGTGCACGAAGCATATTCCTTTTGACAGGAAAATATCCATGAGTTGTGGTTGAAGAAAGACAACAAGGGTACTGTTAACAAACACATTTGCATCCCTGTGAAAAGTTTCCCTGGAAGGACTTGAGCCCTCACTTCATTACAATGACAATAATTCCTAGAGAGGGAGTGTCAGGGAAAGCACCCAAACAGACTCTTCCCATTGAGTCAGGAGAGCATTTCATCAGGAACAAATGCAGGCATATCCAAGGAGGAGTGGCCTTGTGAAGAGAAAAGGACTTCGGAAACTGTCGTCCAATCGCTAGTGCCCCTCCAAGGACAAGCATTCCGGGGTGACCTTCCCTGACATCCTGAACTGCTTTAGGAGTCTTTATTCGTTTTGGAATTCATATTTGAGTTGGATGATGGCTTGGGACCAGTGAGCTATAACATTTGATATATAGATTCTATTTTTTGAGGTATGTAGAACGAGTGTGATCTAGACACCTCTGTACTAATGTAAATTGAGAGTCGAATAATCCCCGTGACAGGTGGATTTTCTCCTACCACCATATCACTTGGACAAGTTGGCATTAAGAGGAGCTTCTTTCCGGATGACCTGGTCAGAACCGAGTGCTATAAATTTACAACTCGGTCTGTGGAACAAGGGTGATGTCTGCCAAGAATGATGGTCAAAGAGTTTTTGAAGAATATAAGGTTAGAGATTCAAGCAGAAAGAATATCTGTGTTGGTGGAGGTTTTTCTCCTATTTAACCTGTGATAAAATCATACTCCATTTATGCTTAGTTGACATGCTCTTAGCTGTCATATGAGTGATAGTTAATTTGCAATCTTTCTTCTATTATTCTTTCCTTGGTTTCTTGTAATGTTGTCTTAGCACCTTGCTCTTGGTCCTTTTGACTTTGTTGTCTACTATAATGAACTATATATTTGTTAACCCCCTCCATTATTTTGTAAATTTCTAGAGTCTTAGAACTTTATTATTTAACTATGTTAATTAGACCTTTTCCTTTAATCTCCGCTCATCATTTTCCCACCCCACTCCCAGAAGTCATGACTGAATATTAGACATTCTCATTCAGTGTCCAATTGAATACTATTTTAATTGGTAACAGTGAATACACAAGACAGGACATCAAAAACAAATGATCAAATTAGACAATTGTCTTAGGATTTTGTAGCTGCAATCTCCTGAGTCTTAGCCTTATTACTTAGAGTAAATGGTTCACACGCATGACAGGGAAATACTCCCCTCTGCTGCAGTTGCTACTGATTAATAATTACTGGTATTTATTTTCTCCTCTCTGATCTCATGATTGTAAATAGTTAAGCACCCTTTCATCTCTGGTAGGCAAGTGCTTCAATTTAAGTGATGTTGAGCTTCTTGAAGTTAAGGACCTAGCTTTGTACCACCCACACCTGGAGCCACACCCTGCTAAGGAGACACTATAAAATTTTATTGAATAGGACAACACTAATCTATGGATAAGATTTGGTAATTAATTCAAAAGAAATCTTGTTCCAACTCATAACTACTCCATGTACGACCAAAGGAAACATTGCCTGATCCTGCACCATCTTCAAAATTGTTGCCACAATTAAGCCCATTACAAGCACCGTGTCAATCCATCTCATCGATGTCTTTCTCTTTCTCACTAGCTTTATCCTTTATCAAAGACAATGTCCTTTTCCAGAGACCGAGAGCATGTCCAAAATACGTGAGATGAAGTCCCGTCCTCCTCCATGTTAAGAAATATCGTAGCTGTACTGCATGATAGATTTCTTTGTTCTTCTGGAAGTTCATGGTACTTTATTCTTCAGCAACATTATAATGCAAATTCATGAATTTTGCCGCCATCATTCTTACTCATTGTTCACCTTTCACATGCATGTGAGACAACGGAAAAGACCCTAGGTTGGGTGAGGCACACTTTAGTCCTCAAAGTGGTATATTCTCATGAAATTCTTTTAAAACTTGCTTATTTATTTACTGTAATATTGCTGTTTAAAAGTATTTTTCCATTCCAATACTCATTGCCTACTCTCTGAAAGTAATCCCTAACACAACTACTGGCAGAGTATATGAGATTACCTTGATTTTTGTTATAATAAACACAGTTTACCCTCAATCTGTGATGGCATTTTAACTGCACAGGGTTTTGTTAATTAGGAAGAAGAGAGAAGTGGGTCTTGAGAAGAACTACTGTTGTCTACTAGAGACTATTAAAATTTTTCTTTTTATTCTAAGCTAGGAAATTTAGAAATAAATTTGCAAATTGTTCCTATATCTTAGGACTTTTATATTTTGCCATTTTCCCCTAGGCTTTATATAAAATATAAATGTATTTTCCCTTTAATTATTTTTATTTATCATGTATGAGCTATAGTGCATGAAAACTAGCAGGTGGGAGGAAGGCAGGTAATTGCTGTGAGACGCACAGGATGCAGGAGAATTAAGACTCCTCAGGTCAACACGACTTTTTCTCATGCCCCCCAGAAGCATGGCTATTCTAATTGACTTTCCAAGTATGGTAATACCAGATATTCTCATCTTGCATAATTAATATTTCCAATTCATAGACAAGCAGCAGTGGCACTTATTATCCCAGGTAGAATTTAATTAGTCAAGATAAACAAATTAGGTTTTTTCATACTTCTATCAGGATAGCAGAATTGCAGAGACTGTTCTGAAGATTTCAAACCATTGACCTCTCAGGAAATTAACTTTTCCAATTGCCATTTTGAGAAGTTTAAATTAGACTGTCATATCAGATTGTCAATTTTCTTATCACAATGAGTGCTATACTTATTTTCTTGAAACTCCAAAAGGTCCCTCAGATATCTAGATCTGGGGGTTATTTGTTTGTTTTTGTTTTTCAAAGTACAACTGCATGATCGGTGAGAAGGAGCACAATTAGTCTAAGTACATTTCAACCAGCTCATTGGGAGAGGAAACTTACAATGACTAATCACACCAACCAAAGGCCTCATCTTAATGAGAACTCAATTTCTATTTTATTTTCTTTTATACAAGAGGTACAATGTTCAGAAGGCATGGTTAGACGTATTTGAAAAAAAATAGCTTGCGTGGTAATGGTAAATTCTGACATTGAACAATAGATATTGGGAAGGCACTTACAGACCCATTTTATAGGGAAATAAATGCTTTGTAAAGACTTATGAAACAGGTATTAGTGAGGATTAATAGTGATCTAAAGGAAAATAGTTAAATGAAACAATGGATAAGATAATAATATTACAAGAGATTTTGTACGTAAAAGGCTATAATGAGTTATGGGAACACTGTGCATACATGGCTGTTTGAGATAAAACATACCGAATTAGCTCAGTCACTTAAACAGAGTAAGAAGAATTGCTGGCCTCTGCCCAGACCCGAGAGGCACAGAAGTACTGTCATAAAGAAAAAGAGACAACTTGATATTTTGCAACCAGAAAAGAGAGAAAGGAAATGAAAAGCCTTTGGAAAGGAAAGCTATATTTAATATGAAATGTTTATTACTATTCCTATGTGATGTGACATGCATGTCTTCTCAGTTTCTCCATGAAATAATGGCCGAAGCGTGACATGTCTCACTGATGGTTTTTATTTTAGAAGTGTGACAAAGATTGAGCCCTGTTCTCCCGTTCAATTGAGTTGAAACATGGTAGGACAGCTGTTTATGTGTTTCATTCCTTGATTTTTGTTCTGGAGATTTAGTTCAGGTTGGTATTTATTGGACTTGGGGAAGGAGATATTTTTATTTGTACTACTTTCCACTGCGGTGGTCTGCATTGGCCATGGCTTGCCAGTCGTGCAGCGCCCAATAGCATGATCCTCCGGTGCCGTATGCAAACAGATGGTCTACCAAACAGAGATCTATTACTTTCTGAAAAATGTTTTCACACGGAGAGACTTCGAATACATTTTTTCCCCAAATCAAGGGAAAATTTTAGGCAATCTTCCCATTCAAGGCAAAACCAGTGATTGGATCATTAAGAATGTATAACCTTCCATGTTTCTTGGATTAATCTGCACCACTTTTATGAAAAAATAGTATCGTAAAAAAATAACTGCAAAGTCACTGCCATGAGGCAATGCTGGCTCTCACGGCTCTGTAGGACAGGGCTGAACGGCTGCTCCGAGTTCCTGAGACTGTAACTCTTACGGGACTCGAAAGCCCTGTCTCACTTAGCCGTATCCTAATTCACCTTCTTTAACTAGAAGCTAAACTATCATACCCTTTATTTAATTTGAGAGGACAGAAAATGCTGCTCAGTTTTTAAAACGATGAATTCATTTGTTAAATTTATAAATTCAAAGCTTAATTCTTGAAATTTATTCAATTTACAAATTCAAAACTATTTTTGAAAATCATCCTTATCTGCAAAGTTTGCATCAGTTTTAAGCAGCTTTTTGAATGATTTCTAGTCCTTGAAAAAACTCATTACTTTTTAAGTACTGTAATAGCTGAGCTAGATAAAATCTTTCTAGTATCTAAACTGCTCTTATGAAACAAATAAATCAAAGACGCCGTAACCTTAACATTCTGAGGAGCCTTGGTGGCTTCCTGAATACACGTTGGCACCTGCAGGGGCGGAATGAGGTTTCCGCTCCTGTCAAAAGTTCTAGTCTCAGAACCCACAGGGCCCATTCTACCCTGTCCTATAGGGTCTCTGTGAGTCAGACTCAACTCAATGGCGGTGAGTTTGGAATTTTGGAACCTTACCATCTACATAATCAAAAACGTATACTTGTCCAACAAAATCAATTGGCATACGACAGTTCACAAAAACGTTCCACGTCCTAGATGGCTGTGTAGAGTTCTGGGGTCTTAAAAGCTGTGAGAGGGCATCTGATATACAACTATTGGTGTCTGCGTGTATGAAGAAAAGGAAACTGCGGCTAACACTGGCCAACACAGCTTTTGGTGGTGCCTCTCAAATGTTCAACTTGTTTTGGAGTGTATTTGACCTGTTCATTCAAATAATGGCACCAGTCTTCCCTTATGAGCTCTGAATCTTGATATATAGAATATATGCCATATAGTTCTCTTCACTCTACTCTCCATAAAACAAAACAAACTAGGATACTTTAATGTAGTGTTAGCTAGCCGAAATAGAGGAAGTGCATGCTGCCTTTATTTAAAGTAATTTATGTTCTACTACATAGTTAGATCAAGTTATACGTCACATGGTCTCCTTTGGTCCAAAGATGTGTTTGAACAATACCAATGACATGAGCTTGGGATTATTCTCAAATATTCCTTCACCTTTGTGAGAATAACTATCAAGCAGTTCATTTGTTATCTCAGAAAGGGGCCCCAAACAAGAGTTACAATAAAGAAGGAGATCTGATGCTCTTGTGGGGTGGGTGCTGGACGGTTACACACAAGGCCAGCTATTCGGGCTACCAACCACTGTGTAAGGGGAAGGTGAGACTTTCTGCTCCCGTAGAGATTTACATCTTCAGAAACCAACAACCCTCTCTGTCCTAGAGGGTTGCTATGAGTTGTAGCTGACTCACTGGTAGTGGGTTTGGTGCAAGCAATAGAGATTCAAATGTTCTGAAAGCCAAGATGGGTTTGTCCGAGTTCAAACTCCTTTATTAACTTTAAAATGTTCCAGTCTTGTTATAAGATGACAAACTTTTCCACCTGTGCACAGAAACTATCAAAAGAAAAGTTAGAATTTTTCTTATAAAGAAGCTTGGGGTCAACCTCATTTCTGAAACATGTGACGTGAATTATCCATTGAGCTTCTATATATGAAAACATGTTCTGAAATGTTTACTGTATAATCCACAGAAGAAAAATTTAGATTTTCAAAATATTTATGAAAATTGCTATGAAGTCTAGCATTTTTGACACTCTTAATTGCCCTTCTACCTTCCATAGATGTGCATTAAAAATTTTTCCCATTCATGTTGCATTCTGTCTTTGCAGTATCTAACGAGGAGTCTCTGTATATATTACACCCCCCATACCCAAAAGAAAAACTTGCTGCCATCTAATTGATTCCAACTCACAATGATCCCACAAGAGAAAAACTGCCCCTTTGGGTTTCCAAATCTTTATGCCTTTTGAAGGTTGCAGAGTAACTGGTGGGTTCAAAACACTGACCTTATGATCGATCCCTAGCTAAATGCAGAACCAACTGGCCACTATGGCTTCTGTCTCATTTCCTTTGGAAGTCCCTTCATATCTCATTCTTTTTCAAATAGCTCTTACCTTTTTGGTCTTACCTTGTAATTTGTCGGGCCGAATTCTTCTCATATTTAAAACTAGGATGATAAATTAATATAATATAGCTAAAAATATTCTGGATCACCATATCTAAGAAACTAGAGCTGATGTGGTCCATCTAGTGCGATTTTCTGAATTAGTGCCCCAAATAATCCTAGGAACAGGTTTATAAATCAAGACATCAAAAGAAAAATTTTGATTGTGTTATGTAATTGAAGGATCAAAGAAGAAACCAGTCCAGAGGACTAACAGCCTACATGAACCATAACATTTCTAACCTGTAATAAGATAATGTCTGACTAGCCCTAATAATTATTCTAACCAAGGACACAGTAGAAGGTCCTAAATAGAATGGAAGAAAAAACTGAGAACAACATTTAAATTCTTAAAAAGGCCAAACTTACTGGACTGATGGAGACTAGAGACTATTTTGCTCAGATCAACGTTGAACACTGATTTGAAGCTATTTTAATAGGTCACTGTTCAGGCAAACAGTAGATTGGTTTATAAAATTGAAAGATCTATATTCATCATGAGTAAGGTGCATCCTTGAACAATAAACAGTATGAGAACAAATGGTCAACATCTATGGAAAAACAAAGACGAGAGAGCACGGACAGGAGGGGAAGCAAGATCAGTGGAAACAAGGAACAGAGTGGGAATAATGAGAATGCCGACACAGTGTTTAAAAATGTAACCAATGGGATGCAGCAATTTCCATAAAAATTGTCCAAAGGAAACCTTATTTATTGCATAACCTTGTCATTTAAAACACAAGAAAATATTATTAAAAAAACTAATAGTCTTAAAAAGATGTTACTTATGAAAGTCTACACAATTCCCTAGTTTAAGATGGAGTTACAAGGTTGTCACTGTATTAAGCCAAATATTAAAAGTATATAAAATTCTAAATTTGTACAACGTCGCAAGTATTATTCCTCTGACTTTGACTATTTCAAACATTGATAAGATTTGCATATGCCTCTTTTTCTCCCCAGAAAGTAGGCTCCTCAAGTGAAATGAGGGACTCTGGTGGCACAGTGGTTAATATACTGGGCTGCTAACGAAAAGTTCCGTGGTTCAAACCCACTAGCTGCACTGTGGAGAAACATGTGGCCGTCTGTCTGCACATGACTCACGGTCTTGGAGACCCTTTGGGGCCGTTCTATTCTGTCCCAGAGTGTCGCTGCAGATCTCTTAGAGTCAGATTTAACTTGAGGGCTGAGGGATTGGTTTTTTGTTGTTTTTTTCCTGTTGTTGTTATTCTTTTTTTGTTTGTCGTTTTAAAGGGAAATGATGAGGTTTTGATCATTTGACTTTTTGTTACTAATTTATTTTCATCCCTTAAGTCAAGTCCCATTGCTGATATATGAAATGTGGGAAAGCATTCTTAAACCAAATGAAGGAAAACATATGGTATAGCCAGGCAAAATAATGTAGGATTTAAGTGAAAGAATAACAAAGTAGCTAATTACGTTTTAGTCACATGCATTAATATGCATGTGGTTAAAATGAGCATATAGAAATCAAAGAAGGTGCAGTATAGCACCGATGAAACATATAACTTTCCTCTAGTTTGTTAATGCTTCCCCCCCATTCACTTATCAGGACCCCAATTCTAGCTTACAAATCCGGCTAGACCAGAGCACGTGCATGGGTATTAGTAAGAGCTGGAAACCCAGGGAAGCCAGGAGAGATGAACCCCTCAGGACCAAAAGCGAGAGTAGCACTGCAAGGAGGGGAAGGGGAAGGTGGGGGAAGAAAGGGGAAAATAATCACAATGACCTATATATAACCCCCTCCCAGAGGGACAGACAACAAAAAAGTGGGTGAAGGGAGACTTCAGTTAGTGTAAGACATGAAAAAATAATTATTTACAAATTATCAAGGGTTCATGAGGGAGGGAGTTTTGGGGAGGGAGGGGGAAAATGAAGAGCTGATACCAAGGGCTCAAGTAGAAAGAATTTTGAAAATATGATGGCAAAAAATGTATAAATATACTTTACACAGTGGGTACATGTATGTATTATGATAAGAGCTATATGAGCCCCCAATAAAATGATAAAAAACTGAAATCAAAGACAAATTTGTAATGTATTTATATATATATAATTTCTATTAAAATATTAGTAAGAATGATTGGGTCTAGTAATTAACTTAATATCTAAGTGATAAGCATTAAATTATATAAATATCAAGAGGGAGGGTGAGTGGGGAGGGAGGGGAAAAAATGAGGAGCCAATATTAAGGGCTCAAGTAGAAGGCAAATGTTTTCAGAATGATGATGGCAACACATGTACATATGTGCTTGACACAATGGATGTATGTATGGATTGTGATAAGAATTGTATGAGCCCCCAATAAAATGATTTAAAAAATGTTTTAAAGAAAATATTTACAAAAAATCAGATAAAGGTGTGAGAAAATTCAAATGTAGTAGTTTTTCATTTGAGCTTAAAAACCCAAACCAAGCTCATTGTCATTATGATTGCAATTCATAGTGACCCTCTAGGACAAAAGCGAATTGCCCTGTGGTTTACTAAACTGTAAATATTTATAGGAAAAGAAAGCCTTACTTTTCTCCCAAGGAAAGCCTGGTGGATTCAAACTAACCTGGTGGTTAGTAGCTCAACCCTAACCCACTAGCACTCCATCCACTTCAAGCCCAATTCGTGGCCTAAGAACCTTTGGTTGAGAAGATACATACATAGGTGTGTGTGTGTGTGTGTGTGTGTGTGTGTGTGTGTGTGTTATAATGGTGGTGTGACCAAAGAACCTTTGGTTGAGAAGATACATACATAGAATCGTGTGTGTGTGTGTGTGTGTGTGTGTGTGTGTGTGATAATGGTGGTGGTGACCAAAGATTGCTCTTTTACAAGTGATCATCTAAATGGACTTTGAAGGGAATCTTATACTTTTTAATAGAATGGGTTTATTTCCTTTTGTTACTCCCATTTCTGTGGTTCACCTACTGCCATTGAGTCAATTCCAATTCATAACAACCCCGTATATGATTTCTGAGGCTGACAATCTCTTTCCTCAGAGTAGCTGGGAGTTTCGAACCTGAGATCAGGCCATTTTTAAGTCCAACACTTACCCAGCAGTGTCATCAGGCTCCTTCTGAAGTGTTAGGCAGTCAAATACATGAAATGCACAAAGGAGAAGCGTCTGGGGCTGGTGGGGGAATTAAGGGAGATGACTTTTTCCCCTGCCTCTTCTTCTTTCAGGGGGCACTAAAGGGCTGCTCATGACAGTGGAGCTTCACAGGAAAGGCATTCAGAAAAGGGGTGAAAAGCAAGCTGATTTTCTAGTCCTTGACTGGGAAGGAAGGAAATTTGGGGGGTGTTGGTCTTGGCAGGTGAACAGAGGGAAGATTTCCTTATAACAACTTAAAATTGATGATTTCCTACGTTTCAGCAGTTATAAAATATGCAAATTCTGTCTATCATAATAGCACAGTATATGTTTGTGAATATGTGATTATGTCTTTCTGTATGTATATGCTTACATATATACATATAGATACACACACAGTTCCAGCGTTATTGTGCTTGATCATCTCAAAAACGTATGCTGTGTGTACTATTACTTCCATTTCCAGTTTAGGAAGGCAGGCAGCACAGGGGCTAGTTTCCTGAGGACATGCGCTTGTTGAACATAAGAGCTCGGCTCAGAATCGTAAAGTTAGTTCGTGGCATTACCCTGTATGGATACGTGGAGAGAAAGGGAAGATCAAGTTTGGGTTTCATATATGAACCTGTACATGGACTTTGTATGTTTTTGTTTTTTTTTCTCTTTTTAACATGGACCTTTTAAAATATCTTGAAATGAATCTCATAGTCTCTTCATTTTTCCCTGGCATACAAGCTATCGTATGCCACCACCATTGTAGTGATTGTACTGCAATCATTAAATTTCTCTTAAACTTATGGCAAACAGCTAATGGTAAATTTAATGCACCTAAACTAGATGTCTGATATAGGGACCTTCTCTAAGGTTATTAGTGTATGAATTTCTCCATAACATATATTTCACATGCTTTTTAACTCCATGTCTTTCAAGCACAGAGAAGACTACCTACCCAGGGCTTCTCCAAATTATCTGCTCACTTAATGCTGCATGCTAGAACTAGCAGTGCATGAAGAAGTTCATTAAAAAGGGCCATTCGATTTGATTAGTTTCTTTTTAACACTGATTGTCTAAGACAGTCCATTTTGCTAACATTTATATTGCAGTAAAGTTCAATTATAGATTATTTTGCCGTAAGGCAAACCATACTGACATAAAACAGAGAATGAAAATTTGCAGTGCTGTATAAATATCTATTTCTAATTTTCTGCTAATTTATTTCTACTTTATTTATAATTTTGGACATGCTTCTGAAAGTACCCATAATTGTGTTTCCAAAATAAAATATTCATAAACACAAAAAATATATTATCAAAACTAAGGAATCAATATTTAATATGATAACCTTTACATGAACACATTAATTTGACTCAATTGACTTAAATTAATGTTGATGTCACTTCATGTATACATACATATGCGTATTCTTATATGTATTTCTATATTATTTACCCATTCATGTAGGTAACATAAACTCTAATTTTACTGATTGGGGAGATTGACATTAATGGATCAATCAGTCAAGAAAGGAATATACTGTTGTGTGCCTGCCTGTTTGGGAAGGGTGATTTTGCATTTTTAAAAATGTATTCTTGGGGTATGCCAGATATACAAGGTTCCCAACTGCCTAATACTCCTATAATCTCTTATCAGAGGCTTCTTTGAGCAGCAGCCTCTCTTAATTGGCATCATAAAGATACTGTTGAAAAGATGTGGCAGGAGAAGAAGTTGACAACTCCAAGCTCTCTCCCACTGGTTACAGAGAACCGATCCAGCTTGAAAAGAAGTTTGGTCTGAAAAAGCGACCAGGGGGCTAAGAGAGATGCTGAGGAAATATTTATATTCAGGGGAAATGGTCACATCTCAGTTGCATGTCCAAGTTCTATTTGGTCGTAGCAATTCAGCTTGATTTCTGACACAGGTAGATTGGATGAATTTACCAATCTGAAAAGAAATGAACATAAGCACTGAATGGGAAGCCTGTTGTATTAGTCTAGGTGCTTTAGAGAAACAAATCCACAGCAACTCATGTATAAGAGAGTTTTATGTAAAGAAAGTGTGCATCATGAAAACATCCCAATCCAATGCTGCCCAAGCCCACAAGTCCAACATTAACCCGTTAACCCAACACCAGTCCACAAAGTCCTTCACCTCACAAAACAGAGGCAATGATGCCGACTTCAGGAGGAAAGCTGAGTCAGTGAGCGAATAAGCATCTCAGCACTAGCAGGGGTCTCCACATGGCTGCTCCAGCACCCAGGGCTGCATCGGGATAGGTCCATGTGGCTTCTCCTTGGGGATGTCTTGTAGGAAGTCAATCTTGCCAGCTGAAGCAGGGAACTGCTAAGGCAGCTGCACCCTGGGACGACCATCATAAAGCAAGAGACCTGAGAACTAGAAAGGCGAGGCTCACCACCCATTTATTCCTCCGCCTTTCAATTAGCCCCACATGTGATTATCGGCCAGGTTGGCACAATTAACTAACTCACCTGTGTACACTAGTCTCCTGTGGAATTGTTTGTTGGTTGGTTTACTGATTTATGATGGGTAGTCTATAGGGAAAGAAAATATAACAAGGGTTATGGGGAGGGGGGCTTTTGAGGGGCTGGGGAGACAAGAGGGGGATGGTGTCAAGAAGTCCAAGAAGGAAAGTAGGTTTTGGAAAACATGTCCAAGTATGCAAGGAATTGTAAAATTATGTTTTACATGATTGAACTATGGAATGATATGACATATGGATTTGCTCCCAAGTTACAGCAAATTAATTAAATACAAAATAAATAACTGAAACAAAGGCATAGTGGGCTCACACTAAATTCTAGCCTCAGCTTGAGAACAATCAGTTCTTATATCATGGCCTTGCTTGATACTCACCTTCATGAATGATCACTGAAGATAAGGGGGCTATAGCAAAGTGTGGTGAAGAAAGCAGAGGGTGCCCAGCTATCAATTGGAATAGCGTCTCGGGTTTTAAAGACTTGTATTCAAACAGGTAGCCATCCAAGTGGGGAGCCAACTAAGTCCACACGGAAGAAACACCCCAGTTTGTGTGATCCAAAGATGACAACCACAAAACACGAATATGATGAGGAGAATAGCATCAGACCAAAAATCATGAAACCTCTGGAGGGCCATTGGGGGGCAATGAGAGTCCAAAACCCACCTGCAGAGTATCTGATCCGACTGAGCCACTGGCAGACCCACTCAAGCCACAGGCAAGAGTCTCATTCAGCCTTACTATCAGGCAGAGACCATTGTAACCTTGATGATGCTGGATCGAACTCAACGCTTGGCCAGTTGACCATCCTATAGACACAGCTTGAATTTGTTTTGGGTGCAACTATCTCTTACTGGTTGCATGACAGAAATTTCTTCCCTGGCTCTTTGATTATCGCTGGGGGTCTTTTTTTTCTTACGCATTATGAGTATTTTTGTTTGTATACTATTATGTTGCTACCCTTACCACCTTAGCATGATTTTGTTCTTCACTGGGTCTCCCAGCTGTGAAGCGCAGGGGGAGTGGATGCACAATATTAATTATAGACACAAGGGGATATAGGGAACACAGGGGTGGAGGTGGGGAGATGGGAGGAAAAGGAGATTTCAGGAGTGACTAACGCAGATCAGAGGAGGGAGGGCACATGAAAACAGAGATTGTGATTGCATAAATCATCTTAGAGGTGATTTAGCCATGAGGGAGGGTGAAAGCTCTAAAACTGATATGGGTTTATTGTATAATTCTCCATGATATGATTAAACTATTGAATTATATGATATGTAAATTACATGCCAACAAAATAGTTGTAAAACAAGCAAACAAAAAAAGGAAGCAGAAAATATTAAAAACCAAAATAAATTTATAATGAGTCAAAAGGAAGATCAAATGATAAGGTGTTAAGTTTTAAGCTAACAGAATCTGCAATAATCCACTTTACAATGTACTCTGCATGGTAACAAGGTTATTCACACCCCTGGTCTACGGTCAGAGAGGATTGACCAGAAGTTCAATAATCCATGAAAATCTGACACAACTTTACGACTGGTCAAAAGGAAGATCAAATGGGAACATGCTCCCGTGTAAGCTGTGTCTGCATAATCTATCCATCTTCACCAGAGCAGAAAGCCTCGTGTTTCTTTTGAGATGGGTTTGTGGGGTTCAAACTGCTGACTTTACAGTTAGCTTTCCTTTCCTGGTTTCTATCAATGTAATAGGGCCTTTGAGGGCATCAATAGGCTCAGTTCATCATAATAATTAGCATAGGACCTTATTGCAGTAATAAAAAGTCTGGCATAATGGCAGCACAAGGCAGTAACTACCTAGTTTTTCAAAAGAGTAGGGGCGTGTGTGTTTCACCTACCAGCTGTCCAGAGTGAGACACTAGAATTTTGGTAGCCATTGCTTGTTACAGTCCATTGAGTCTAAAAGGAAATAAAGGCATGGAACCGCATACTTAAAAAAATGAGATGGTAATAGGCATAGTTAGGTGTAACTAAACCCATATTATGAAATTTAACTACATGGAGTTTATTCATCGATTGATTTAAATACATAATGAATATCTCTATGTCTACATAGAAGGTTTTATTTTTGACTTCCTCTCTCTATTGGGACTTGTGACAAATCTTCCCAGCCCACTTTTCTGATTTCCTTTTCTGATTCTTATAATTGGTTCTACCCTTTTCAACAGCTAAGTCTGAGTTTCACGGCAATTAGGATAAATGATAAGTTTTTCTGAGTGTAGTTGCTTTCGGATCCCACTAAGCAGAATTAGTGCACAGGTTTTCTACTGATCGAGCCGTCTTTGTCTTTGTGTGTGTGTGTTTAACGTATAAACATTATACTTGTCTTTTTCAATACTCTCTGAAAAACACTTGCAATGACTGCTCACTTCCTGTGATAGGCATGTCCACTCTACGGTTCGAGCAAAAGGACAACAACTTACAGGCTGAGAACGACCTCGGGAGGAAAAGCCGACATGGCCTCAAGAGCCATAGATTCTTTGGAGACACTTCATAAGGCACATCCACCACACCCATCACACAGACTGCAAATGCGGAATGACGGGACAAACAATGATGGCATAGCAGGAAAGTTGCCACTTTGATTCTCATCCACTATTGTCTATTGAGGATGAATTGTGTTAGCATCTACAGGAAATTTTAGACAATGGACTCCAATTAAAATAGAATTTCTGTATTTTCTTTTACTGCTCAACAAGTACCAGTTTGCGCTGGAATAAATTACAGAATATTTTAAAAGATCAGCAAAACAAAGAGAAAAACATTACCTTCTCTTTGTCCCTTCCTTTCACTGTCCCTGAACTAACTACTATAAATATTTGGGTCTGTATTCTCTGAAGTGTATGCATAGGTATAAAAAAGGTTTCCAAAATTTCTGGACATTTTCTATTATCTTCTAACTCTATTTTCCATGAACTGTTGGGATATCACTTATAGATAGCCCCCAAAACGTGTGCATTTGTAATGCAATAGAGTTACCACCTACAATTTTAAAATATCTGTTCTAAAACAGATTTATGAAGTTGCAGCTTTCAGATGTTTACATCAAATGGATTTTTCTGACTTTCTTGTTATACTTTATCTCATTATGTAGCTTTGCTTTAAACAGGTGTGTATTTAAACTAATGATTAATGCAAAGGAAGATAAATTTAAATTCCCCTAGCCTTCCTTAATTCGGATTAGTGCTTTTACAGATATTATAACAATCCTTAATTCAATGAGAACCAACATAATTGTTCAATTTCTGCCACCATCAGTTTCAAAAATTTTTCTTTCTTCTTGAACTCGTTGATATTAGCTCACCTTTATCCACTCACTTCCCCACCCTACCCCCCAGAAACCCTTATTATTATATTACATAATATATTATTATTATTAAAATAAATTTTTGCCATATATTACACCATCTAATGTATCCATTCACCTACAATTCTGTTTGAACTGGTTGGGGCTACACTGAACATTTAAAGGTGTAAATGGCGAGGGGCGGGGGAGGGCACCAGACCTCTCCATCCCTGGCTGCAGGAAGAGCAATGGGGTCTTGTAGAATGTGTGCCCATCAGTCATGAACGCTGACCCTAAAAGGGTATACATGCTGTCAGGTAGGCAGGTCCTGGGTTATGGAACCTTGAAAGAAAAGGGGTTTGGACTGAGGGATTGTAACAGGGCCTGCCACTATTTAACAGAGAGATACCCATCTACTCTGGATCAGGACAACAGTTAGACTTGAACTATCTGTATGGTCTCTCTCTCTTTTCTTTTTTTTTTTGGTGTCGATCTCGATAAGATTAGCAGGATAAGCAACCCCAAGGAGACAGCAACAGAACCAACAATTGGTGGGGGTGGGGTGGGGCGGGGGGCGGCTGTGTCATGGGAGAGGAGGAGGCCGGTAGTGGGCAGGGGAGTGGTGAGCCAATAATGGCAGGGACAGGGGAATAACAAACAGGTGAGGAGCGTGCAGTGTTCCCGGTCGTGTTTGATCAATTGAAATATATCAGAGAGTAATTACTGAGAGATGAATGATGGGTAAACATGAAACTGGGGCAGGAGGAAAGAAAAAAGAAAGAGAGGAAAGAACAATAAAGTAAAAATATATAGGTCTAAAAATAGATATGTATATTTATAAATATATAAAGATAGGTGTATGTGTCTATGTATGTACATTTATGTAAATAAAAAGGAAGCAGATGGACTTTGGGCCTCTACTTAAATCTTACTTTAGTGTAAAACGTATTGAAGAACAAGAGCAAAGAGGTTAAAGTGTTGATCACTCCCTTCAAGGTGATTCCAATGTGGCCAGGGTTACAAAAGCGGACCTGCGAGGCAGAGTTAATACAATTGAGAGGCGAGATGGAACAAATTTGGGTTTAAAGATTGGGAGAAGACATCAAACCTTGGGAAATTTAAACTGTGGGAAGAAAGGAGAAATAATTTCAGACAGGGACAGCAACATAATCCAACTCATGGAGCTGGGAGTGTGAGTTAGTTTATTGTGCCAACCTGGCCGATAAACACATATGGGGCTAAATGAAGGGCGGAGGGATAAATGGCTCAGTCAGCCTCGTCTTTCTAGTTCTCAGGTCTCTTGCTTTGTGATGGTCGGACCAGGGTGCAGCTGCCTTAGCAGTTCCCTGCTTCAGCGGGCAAGACTCACTTAATGTGAGATATCACTGAGGAGAAGCTGCATGGACTTACCCAATGCAGCCCTGGGTGCTGGAGCAGCCGCGTGGAGACCCCTGCCAGCATTGAGATGCTTAAACATTCACTGATTCGGCTTTCCTCCTGCAGTCGGCGTCATTGCATCTGTTTTGCGAGATGGAGGAGGACTTTGTGTATTGGTGTTGGACATACGGGTTAAAGGGTTAATGTTGGACTTGTGGGCTTGGGCAGCACTGGGTTGGGATGTTTTCTTGATGTGCACTTAACCTTTCTATAAAACTCTCTCTTATACATGCGTTTCTGTGGATTTGTTTCTCTAAAGTGCCCAGACTAACACAGAATGGGCCTGGCATGGCAGGTCTCCATAATGTGGAACATGTGCGCATTGAAACGATAGCAGTGAACATGGGTTCGTGTATGTTTTATCCATACTAGTGGATATTTCAGGTATCTCATTGTGGCTTTAAGTTTTATTTTCCAGATAACTAATGATGTTGAATATATTTTCATGAGCTTATGATGCATATGTTACATTCTGTTGTGTAAATGCTTGTTCAATAATTCATCCATTGCTTATTGGGCTGTTTGTCGTTTTATTAATAAGGAGTATTTACTTTTTATGCATTCTGAATACAGGTCAGATATCCTCATTGCCAATGTTTCTTCTCAAACTGTAGTTTGCTATTTTTCCTGATATTGATAAAAGTTTTTCCTCTTTTGATAAACATCACCAAACCCAACCCACCACCATCAACTTGTTTCTGATCGTAGTGACCATATGGGACAGCACAGAGTGGCCCCTGTGGTTTTTGAGGCTGTCAATTTTTATGAGAGCAGAAGCTCTTATTTTTCTCCCAAAGATTGACTGATGATCCAGAGATCAGTAGTCTAATACCGAACTACACCATTAAAGTTCCTGAAGTTTTTAATTTGATGGAATACAATTCATGAATTAAAGAAAGGCTATTTTTTTGTGGATACTGTTTTAAAAATGTTTACCTACTCTGAGTTCACAATGATGTTTTCCTGTTTTTGCTTCAGAAGCTTTCTAACATTACCTTTATGTTTAGGTCTTTATCTTGATTGAGCTAACAGTCAAGGACTTTTTTCTCTCATACAGATATCCGTCTTCTCAGCACTGTTAGTTGAAAAGAGTTTCCTTTTGGCATTGGACTGCTTTGATGATTATGTTAAAAAATGTTTTCTCAGGAAGTTTTGGTAAGATCAATGCTATTTCTTAATTAACCATTTAGCAGAATTCACCTGTGAAGCCTTTGGGGTCTAGATTTCTCCTTTTTGGAAGGCAATGAATTAAAATTTGAATTAAAAAAATTTTGATTCCAAACAAAAAGAATATCAATGGGAATGAGAGGGAGGACAGAGTGGAGAACCAAAGCCCATCAGTAGTCAATTGGACACCCCTGTCAGAACCAAAGCCCATCACTAGTCAACTGGACACCCCCTGTCAGAACCTAAGCCCATCAGTAGTCAATTGGGCACCCCCTGTCAGAACCTAGGCCCATCAGTAGTCAATTGGACACCCCTTGTCAGCCACAGGAAGAGAAGAGCTAGTTAGGGTGCAGAATAGAGCAGATGAAACACACAATCTTCCTCTAGTTCTTTAAGGCACCCCCCCACCCCCCCCACTACAATGCTCCCAATTTTATCTTACAAATCTGGTTAGACCAGAACATGTATACTGGTAGAGATAAGAGCACGCAACACAGGGAATCCAGGACAGATAAGGGGACCAATAAGGGGAGCAGCAATATCAGGAGGATAAGGGTGGAAGGGGAGTAAGGAGGAACCAATCACAATGATCAACATATGATCCCTATCCCAGGGGGATGGAAAGCAGAAAATAGGTGAATGGGACAGTAGTTGGTGTAAGACATGGAGGTAAAAAAAAGAATAATTTATAAATTATCAAGGGGGAATGGGGGAGGGAGGGTGTGATAGGTAGGTTTGTTGTGCCAACATGGCCAATGAACACGTGATATTGGTTGAAGGGCAGAGAGAGAAATAGCTCGCGGAGCCTCACCTCTCTCTCTCTCTTGCTCTTTGATCATCAAACGAGTGGGTGGTTGCCTTGCTTGTTTTGTGCCTCCATTTGCAAGCTTCACTACCTGTGGGACACCTAACGCATGGACTCTGTTGCGGTAACTTGAGGTTCCCTCAAAACCTGCTTCACCACACTACTGGAAGGTACATCTCTTGAGCTGGGGACTGTCGGACCCTGTCATCTGGCTGACTGTTGGTGACCTGCTTGCTGTTTGCTGCCTGTGCCCGGTTAGCCTAAATTGCTAACAGAGGACTACCCGGCAGCCCTCAAGACTTGAAGGACTGCCAGTGTCTCACAACTGTCTCACGGGAGTGAGTTGCACTGAGCCATGTGTACTGCTTTATAGATTAGTTAACTGTTTATTTCTTATATTATCTATCCATCTAAATATATATAAAATTATTAGTGTCCTGGTTTTGTTTCTCTAGAGAACCCTGTCTAACACAGAGGGTGAGGGAGGGAGGGTGAAACATGAGGAGGTGATGCTAGGGGTTTAGGCAGATAGATAATGTTTTAAAAAAGATGATGACAACATATGTACAGATGTGTTTGACAAAATAGATATATGTGTGGGTTGTGATCAGAGCTGTAGGAGCCCCCAACAAAATTTTTTGTTAAAAAATGCTGTTACTCAAATTTCCTTTTTCAGTAACTCAAAACCAAACTCACGGCCCTTGAGTTGATTCCACTAATAAAGACCGTATCTAGGTTCCCAACGCTGTAAATTCTGACAGAAGTAGAGAGGCTGGGGGGTGTGAACTGTCAAATTAGCAGTCTCATATTTCCTCAACGGTGGGACCAGAATTTCTTCAGTAGGTGGTTTTGTGTGTGTGTGTTTATAAGAACTATACCTATTTGATCCAAATTGTTGAATTTATTGACATAAAGTTGTTTTATCATTCTATATTTGCCATTTTAAATTCTGTAGAGTGGGCAATATCTGTCTTTATTTCTGACACGGTGATTAATTCATCTCTCGTGTTCTCTTTCTTCTTGGATCGGTGCAGCTGGTGGCTTTTACATTATATTGTCTTTATTTTTCCCATCGATCTCATTTTAATTTAACAGTTTTATTGACATATCATTCACATATTATACAGTTTAATAGTTCAAACATATTTAGAAGAGTTGTGTGATCATCATTACAATCAACTTTACAATAATTTTCTTATTCCTTGTGCTCATTAGGATTAGCTACCCATTTCCTCCCCATCTCCCCTGCCATAACCCCAAGAAAATATTAACACGCTTACTGTCTCTATAGATTTACCTATCCTGGATTTCTTATAGAGAAAACATACAAAAACAAAAAGAAAAAAAGAAAAATAACAAACTAACATAGAAAATCTTAAGTTGAAAAGGTAACAGAAAGAATAAAAACTAGAACAAACTGAAAAGAGTCAAAAGAGAGCAAAAAATGTGTTTGATTCTAACGTAACTACATTTACACTAGTCTGCTTTCCAAGGCACTCTGCCCACTAACGGGGCTACTCACATCCATCCCTGCACAATGGTCAGAGGCTATGCACCAGAGGCTTAATTCACGCGGGGACCTTCCAAATGGATTTTAGGCTTTCTCTGAAATCCATAGCCTTCACAAAGTGAGTGCTCAGAATTTAAGTTCTAATCCTGTAACCTCCTCTGGTCTTGGATTTTATTATCTGCACTCCATGCATCACACCGACTGGTGTTCTGTTCTTCTTCCAAGTGGATTTAGCTGACACATGCATCACTTATGACCTTCATTTTATCTTTCAAGTGCTGGTAAGTTGAAAATTTTCAATTCAGTCCAGCAATATCTACTTTTTAATGGACCTAGTTAGTCTACTTCTATGTAATGTAATTACTGATGTTATTTGGCTTTAAGTCTACCATTTTGCTATTACATTTTTCCTATCCCATATGATCTTTGCTTCATTTTTTATCTTTTTTCTTCTGGCTTTTATTTTTCTGAAATTTTATATTATTAAAAATTATCTACAGCTCTTAATGTGTTTTTAAAGTGACTTCTCTAGAGTTTATATTAAGCATTGGTAATTTGTTATAATCCATCATCAAATAAGATTATCTTATATCTTTGTGTAAGATTAAGGACATCACAGCAGTACTGTCCTAATAACGACCTCCTACTTTTAAATACACTTTAAAGACAGGTGACCCAGTAGAATGTGGAAATTAACAAATAATATCATTAATATCACATGTAAGTAAAGTGCGTCTGAAGACAATTAAAAAACAGTTGAGGCATTACATTGACAGAGTTGCCAAAAATTCTATCAAGATTCAGAAGACAACTTGGACTGTGGTAGGTATATCATTGCTGATACCTTTATTCATATTTCATTGATTACACAAAGGCACCATAAAAAACTACGAATAACATCGTAAAGAGTAGAAATGTCATAACATTTAATTATGGTCAGGAAAAACGTGCACATAGACCAAGAGATGTTGTCTGCACAGAACAAGGAGCTGGTTTAAAATCAGGAAAGGTGAATTTCAAGGTTATATCCTTTCACCATACTTATTTAACTTGAACACCGAGCAAAGAATTCAAGAAGCTGAGCTATATACAGCATCAAGATTTGAGGGAGTTTCATTAACAACTTGTACTATGCAAGTGACGTAATTTTATTTACTAGAAGCTAAGAGGATTTGATGCACTTACTTATGAAAATCAAAGACTACAGCCTTGAGCAAGGATTACAACTCAATGTAAGGACAACACAAGTCCTCACAAAGGACTAATAGACAACATTATGGTAAGTGGTGAACAGATTGAAATTGTCAGGGATTTCATCTTGCTTGGATCCACAATCAATGCTCATGGAAGCAGCAGTCAAATCAAATTATACAATGCACTGTGCAAATCTGCTTTAAAAGCTCTGTTTAAAGTATTAAAGAGAAAAAAATGTCAGTGTGAGGACAAAGGTGGGCTTGACCCCAGCCATGGTATTTTCAAGGACATCATATGCATGTGAAATTTGGACAATGAATAAGGAAGATTGGAGAAGTTTTGACGCATTTAGTTTATGATGCTGGACAAGAATATCGAATCGACCACTAAGAGAACAAATAAGTCTAACTTGGAGAAAGTACAGCCAGAATGCTCCTTAGAAGTGAAGAGAGCGAGCCATCGTCTCGCGCACTTTGGACATGTTATCTGAGAGACCAGATCCTGGAAGAGGACATCATGCTAAGTAAAGTAGCAGGGCATCGAAATAGAAGAACAACTTCATTGAGATGAAGTGACACTCGCTGCAACGATGCGCTCAAATGGGCAACGCTTTTGGGAATGGAGCAGGAGTGGACATTGATAGTTGAAAAACATTGAAGCCAACAGCCTTTATCTCTCCCTTTGTCATATTTTTCTTCTACATATCTTATATCCTGAAGGGGAAAGAAGCTTTGCAAGGCTGAATATGTTTTCCAAACTGATAGCTCACTTCTTTTTTTTTTTTTTTTA
>NW_022111321.1:2381564-2391224 GCF_000313985.2 Echinops telfairi | reverse complement strand
AGGAGGAGAGACTGGAGCACATCCTGACCCACTAGGCCAAATAGAGCAGCCAGTCCAGAGAGGACCACATTGCCAACCCCACTATGAGACTAGATGCTCCTCACTGGCCCATGGCCCTGCGGGGGACAACACCAGGAACACAGTGTGGGAATTGCGCCTGATCTGACCCCGCCATGCTGAGGCAAGATAGCTCACTTCTGTTTGTAAGTCACCATCAACAGGCTGGTCTTGGAATTTCAAAACCTTGCATGTAGTCACCTTTGTCATCATTACTATGAAACCCCCACCACCCTGTGGTAGTTAGACAATCTGGTGTCGATTTGATGATTCAGAGTGAAGGGGTGGAGTCTAGGCTGTCAATCAGGTCATAGTCAATGAAGACTGTGTGGGCATGGCCTTCTCATGAGGATTCTAGGAATTGCTGTATTCCTCCTTGGAGGTAGGAGACACACACACTCTCTCTCTAGGGGACATTGCAGCTGCCAAGACACATGGAACTACACTAGTGCCCTGAGCTGGAGGAACCACATAGACTCCTGCCAGTGCTGAGATGCTTACACTGAGATGCCACTGGATCCACAAGACTTTCCACCCACTTGCCTGTGATCCCCTTGCATTCAGTGTCATTACATGTGTTTCTGAGACGGAAGAGGACTTTATAGATTAGTATCAGACATATGGGCTAATATCAGACTTGATCTGGACTGGGCTGGTATATTTTCTCAATATTCAACTGCTCTTGTATATAAAGCTCTTTCTTGTACACATACGAGTATCTAGGAATTTGTTTCCCTAGTCAACCCAGACTAACACGCACCCACTGGGAGGCATGAATTGAACCAGTCCTGCCACTGCCCAGGATTTGGCTTCTATATTGTTGTTGTTGTTGTTCTTATGTACCATCAAGTTAGTTCTAACTCATATTGTACCTATGTATGAAAGAAAGAAGCACTGCTTGGTCCTGCACCATCCTCACATTTATCATGCTTGAGACCGTTGTTGCAGGCGCTGCCTCCATCCATCTCATTGAGGAACTTACTCTCTTTTACCACCCTTCTACTTGACCAACCAGGCACTGTCCTGTTAATTCAAAGACAGCATTTTGAAACCATCAGCTGCTCCAAGGGAGAAACATGAGGCTTTCTAAGTTTTAGTCTCCGAACTTTATCAGCTCTGACTTGTTCTATGGGTCACTATGAGTCAAAATTGACGACTTGTCAGTAAGTTTTGGTTTTTAAATCTTGGTCTTCCAGATAACATATTCGAAATACACCAGAAGCTCTCTTGCCATCTTCACTTCTAAGGAGGATTCTGGCTAAACTTCTTCCAAGACCTATTTGTTTGCCCTTTTGGCAGCCCAGGGTACTTTCACTATTCCTTGCCTTCGCTATGATTCAAATGTACTGATTCTTCTTTGGTCTTCCTTATTTAACACCCAACTTCCATATACATGAGAGGGGACTGAAAATCCCCCAGCTTGGATCAGGAGCGCCTTAGTTCACAAAATAACACCCTTGCTTTCAAACACTTTAAAAAGGTTGTCTGCGAGGAGTTGCTTAATGCAAGGGGTCATTTGATCTCTTGACTGCTACTCCAAGAGCATTGCTTGTGGATCGAAACAGCTTCTGTATGTGTTTCACTTATGATGTAGTTACCTATTGGTCATTGGTCTCTGGATCCTGTATCTAACTTATTGATTTTCATTTTTTACAGTGAATTTTAATCCACATTGAAGGCTGCTATCCTTGATTTTCATCAGCATGTAATTCAAGTCTGCCTCCCTTTCAGTAAGCAAGGTTGTGTCATCTGCATATTGCAGGTTGTTAAGCTTTCTTCCAATCCTAGTGCCATGTTTGTTTGTTTCATGTAGTTCAGCTTCTTGGAGTAGTTACTCAGTATACAGCTTGAATAAGTATGATAAGAAGATATCATGCACACCCCTCCTGATTTCAAACTGTGCCGACTTTCCTTTTTTTGTTGGTTGCTGCTTAGTTCATGTGCAGGTTCTGCACGAGAGCGCAATGAGGTTCTCTGAAATCCCCATTCTATGTCCTATTCTGCTTTCTTCCCATTTGGGGCTGACAACACCTTCCTAATGTGGGCTACCAGCTTCCGTGAAGTCTGCCCACAAAGCAATGGCTAGGCCTGTGGGAATTCCTCCTTACTAAGTGCTGTGGATCCTCCTGCCAGAACTGATTTGACACCTGTGGGGAACACATGGAGGATAAAATCATGGCCCTGTCACTAAGTGGGTTGTAACAAGAGTGGAAGGGCAAGTGTTATCTTTCAAGGACTCTCCTCTTGAGAAAACCAGTATCTTGGCAAAAGACAGCAACACTTCCTGGTTGCACTCACTAGAGTGTTTACCGCCTTGAGGGTTTCAATGGGTCGACACCTGAATGAAGGTGTGCTGAGCAAAGCTGCTTCTATTGGTTTTGAGCCAATCAGAATCCTGTGGGCTGCTCTTATCTCCTTCCAAGTCAAATTTTTCCCCCTGGTATGATTACCTTTTAACAGGTTTTGTTAATTCCATTGAATTCCTAGGAGTAATTAGAAAAACAGAAGACCTAAATAATTTTAATAAATAACCTCTGAAGGAGGCTTGTGATTATTAATTGCCCAGATTACCTAGCTTTGGAAGACAATCCTTCAGAATCAAATAGCTGGATGGTCTAACAGCGGCTTCAGGCAGGAGGTGGTATGTCGAAGAAAAGAGTGAATGTGGGATCTATATACCAGACTTCTACCACCAGAACAGGACTAATGCATGTAAGAGGTCCTAAGAGGAAACCGAGAGAGGCCTGGGATGCACTTGATTTCGCTGGGTTTGGAGCTTTTTCTAAACATATGGTTGTTCTAATTTGTTTATGTAAAAAACAATGTAGTTGTAGTTTATGCTTTCAACTACAGCAATGCCACCGGTAAGGGGGCCCTTACCTACGTTGTTATAACACCTCCCTTTAGTGGCCCTCGGGGTCTTGCAGAAGAGGCAGGTCTGGCAGTTTGTAAGAGGCAACTCCTTAAGGTGGATCTGGGTCCTGCCTCTAACTTATTGACCTCCAGTTCTTTGGACTTAAGCCAGCTGCCTTGATGCTTGCTGACTCTGAAAGTCATCAGCAGCTTTCCCTCTGACCCACTAACCTTGAATTGATTGACCTTTGCAGCTGCCAGGCTGTTGTCTTCCTGATGATCTTGGTTGGGTTCATCAATCCCTGCAGCAGCTATTCAAGTCAGGAGAAGCCTCCGTTTTGACATCTGACCCAGGGTCTTGGAACCTACCTGCCCTTGAACTTGCCTGCATCTACAACTGTGAGTCATTCCCTGTGTGAACCCAAATCACTCTCTATGTATGCATATCTAAGATCCATTGGTCTTGTTTCTCTAGAAAACACAGCGTAAGATGTTTCTCCTCTGTGTTTATCTTCCAGAAATCACTTAAAAGTCCTGGGACTCTCCACTCTGGCTGTTAAGAACTCAAGTGTCTCACCTTTTTGCCAGATGTGGTGATTATTCTGGTCAAAGCTCCTAAGTAGTTGTTCTCCCTCCGGTGATTACATTTGCCTAGTTTTATTTAGTCCCTTCTGACACATGTGGAGCTTAATATTCAACGAATGATTCAAGTGGGCCCTTAGAGCAATTTCTGCACGACTTTTTATATGACTCTTTCATTTCTGTTTCTTTTCCTCGAATGTCAGGAGCTTCCACCTCTCTCACCTTTTCTGACTTAAACTCAGCAGTACCTTGTGCTATGATTTATTTCTGCTGCCATCTTCTGGGGTTCTATATGAGCACCCAGGAAGAAACCTGGGTGAATGAAAGGGTGCATCTCATTTACTGCTCCTCTTTCATAGACCAATGTTCTGCAGTGTAGCATTTGAAAATGTTTGCTTTTGATACTTTATTCATTTCTTTAGTTGTTATAAAATGAGGGCTAATCAAGGACTTAGGAACTCCATCATGCTGAAAATGAGTCTGAATAGAATTGTACATATGTGTGGTAAAGCATATAAATAGTTGATGCTGTAAACAGATGAACTTAAGACAAATTTGTGCTGGAATAGTATAGCACAGTTTTATTTATTACAGCATAAATGATCCCATTCCAAATGTAATTTAAGAGACTTCTTCATTACTTCTACAGTAGCAATCTCAACTTCCACAATGCCTTCATGTTGTACTTACAAGTAAATTATTCCTCGACAATAAAGCAGCTGAGGACTATTCTTCATTGATGAATACATGTTTTCTGTAGTTTTCATTTGTGCTTAAGCCATCCTCATTGATCATGAAAAAAAGGCTGTGCTTACATGAATATCAGAAAAGGTAGGTTTTAGGAGTATTAATGGACAAAATGCATCTTGCTAAACTTGCTCAGCCCACAGAGCTAAGAAGACCCTTCGTTTGGATCAGTAAGCACATGGTGTGTCTCATTTAAAAAAAACCAAAACAGCTCTCAGAAATTAATAGTAGCATCAAGTCAGACCTTAATTATGTCCCTTTTAACAATAAGCATCTGTATGAAAGAAGGCTGGGCTGACTAAGAAAGGACCCTTGGGGGAGATTTTGAAATGCTGACCTTGCAATGGCCTTGGCCTCAGGTTGCTGCAGACTCTTCTGCCTCTCCTGGAGACCTTTGTGGGTGGCAGGCCTAAAACCCAATGTATAGCAGAGAAAATAAACACCCGGTCACAATGACTCTATGTTCTGACCCTTACACTGTTGTATAATTAAAACAAACCCCCTTTCTGGCCTTTTAAATACAAAATAGTTAAAAGTTTGAAAATATGACACATGAAGATACGGTTTTTTACTTGAAAATTAGAGGCCTTAGGGAAAATTACAATCTTACTCTGTTGGCTTTTGAGTTGAAAGGCAGATATTACAAAAGAAAAGATCTGTTCTCTAACAGTTTTCTGTAAACCAGAAAAAGATTAGACATCAGAAATTTACTTAAATCTACAACCAATGCCCACGGAGGAACAATCAATCAAATGCTGTTTTGCATTGAGCAAATCTGTGGCACCAGACCTCTTTTAAGTGATCAAAACTAAGATGTCACTTTAAAGACTACGGGGCTTTATCCCACGTTGTGAAAAATGAACAATGAATGAGGAAGACCTAAGGTAACCGATGCATTTAAATCAGCGCGTTGACAAAGAATACTGAATAAACTCTACACTGCTGGAAGAACAACAAATCTACCTTTGAGAAAGCATAACCAAAATTTTTCTTAGAAACAAATCACATATGCCAACACTTTATCAGGAGAGACCCTATGGCAGGAAGTCTGGTTCAATTTTATCAGAAAGACCAGTTGTGGGGTGACGTCATGGGTTGTAAAGCAGAGGGTCAGCGAAGAGAAGGAAGACTCTCAATGAGATGGATTAGCATCGTGGCCGCCCCAGTGGACACAGATGCGACAGCAGTTGTGGCGATGGCGCGGATCGAACAGTGTTCTGTTACCTTGCCCTCTGGCCCACTATGCATTGGCCCTGACTTGAGGGCCCCTAATAGTCACAATAACAGAACCCTGCATGCAAATATTTTTTTGTTTTGTTTTGTTTGGGTATTTTCCTTTTCAAATGTGTTTGTCACCCTTTTAAATCCCTATTTCAACAGTTTTTTGAGGATAAAGATTATTGTGACCTATGTAAATCAAGATGCATATGGGATAATTCTTGAAATCCTTTAGCTACCTCCTGTGGCATGTTAAAAAAAGAAAGAAAGAAAGTTATCTAGGGAAAGAAAACAAGCAAACAAAAACATCTGAGATATAGATAGATAGATAGATAGATAGATAGATAGATAGATAGATAGAAGGATAGATAGATAGCCCTGGGTATGTAATATTTGCTGATTTCCTTGTTATAAACACTCCTACCATAGCCAAGGTCAAATTACCAAGTTAACAAAAGGCTTATAAAATCACTGAATATTTAATATTTGGCACAAGCCATTGAGAGTCAGTTCTGGCACACCAATGTCTAGTTCATAGTTTGCCATGTGGGAGAGAGATTATTATGCTCTTAGTTTAGAAATCTGGCCTTGATTTTTATTAAGCATGACCTTGAAATGACTTTTGGCTGCATCTGATCATTTGTCTTCATTAAGGCTCTTTGCTGTCAGTTGCTCTTGAATCAGCTCCACTCCTGATGACGCACCGTACAGCAGAACAAGGTGGCCTGAGCCAGGGTTGTCGGGACCATTGTTGGGGGGTTTGAGTCCATTGTGGGCACCATCTATTTTCTGTGTTTCCCATACTAAGGGTTTTTCTCCTCCAGTGTCGTATTTGATAATCCTCTGGTGTGAGCCATAAGGTTTAGTTTTCAGAAAGTGATCACCAGGGCTATCATCTGTGTTTATCTTCATCTGGACATTCCAAACCACTGTGGGTGACCTTTCCCGTATTTCAAATAGGGGTGCCATAGTCGCCAAAATCATAGCACATAAATCACTGTCGCATAACAAATTTATAGGAAAGTGGTATTTATTAAAAATTGATAGTTGAAAATAAAATAAGATTATTATTTATTGCTTAACGCAATTCCAGAACTGCTGTAAGGCTTACTGATTTAATGTAGATTGGAAATGTTCTAATACAGCAGCAGTTACAAGAGACTAATTGCTATTTATTAATCTGATGATTGAAAAAACAGATAACTGAACTACCATTAATTCTATAATTAAAAATATTCATTTGAATTACAGCATATTCTGTACACATTTGAAATATTATGGAACTTATCTAAATGAGGCAATGATTTTCCCCCCCTGAGCTTGATAATATATATATATATATATATATATATATATATATTTCTCATTAAAAGTTCAAAACCAAAAGCAGTTTCTCTTTGTAGCAAATACACGTTTAAACAGAGTCTCTGTACAGCCAAAGGCTCTGGGCCCCAGCTTATCCCATGTCCCTGCCGCCTCCCTAGCCAAATCCAAAAATAAACAGAGTGTTATTGCTCCACAAGGCACAGAAGCAGTGCCCTTCCTACCTTCCCCACTTCTAATGGAGGCTGGGTGGGGGCTGATACAAATGGTTTATTTTGACTATTGACAACACTTAGCTGCTTGTGGATTTTTAGACATCTTTTAATAAAGCTGTAGCTTCTCCCGAGTCAGAGATGTGTAGCATTAGAACCACTGCACTGGTGTTTTTGCAGTGGAAAGCTGGATGAGAGGGCTGAGCGGCAACCCATGGAGATGGGAAACAGAGAACTGATAACATCCCCAGGGGTGACTCCTGCTTTCAGGAATGCGGTGATCCACCCCAGATAGCCGTGAACTTCTGAGGACTTGATGGTGGAAGTGCAAGTAAAAGTAGATCTTTTGGGAAAGGACTTTGTTTTTCAAAGTTGCATCATGTTTTATAATAAATAGTGCTAGCACTTTGTTTTCAAACCCTGTTCTTTAGAGAAAAAGATCCATTTCTCTTGACTCATGAGGACAATACTGATGAAAATGGTTCATATTGTAGGTTCCTACGTTAGAAATGCCTTTGGTCAGAATCTCCACTTCTATAGCGTTAGAGGTTTGAGCTTCAGTCAACTACGACTATTAGACGCTTTGTTCCCAGAAGCTTCAACTAAATGATTCACTTGGAATCTGCCATTCTAAAAGTTATGCATGCTACATCTAATAACGAAAATACCATTACAATTAACAAAATAATTTCAAGGCATAACATAAGAATGCTTCTAACCCTCTTTGATAGAAATAATAAGATGGATTTTTGGTGTTAGTCTGTCAAATCTATCAATATACAAATACTACAGTGCTGTTATTCATATTTAACAAATGGTTCTGATTATATCTGAATTCAGAACTATCAGTGATAATAATAATGCAGCTATAATAATTCAAAATAATATAGAGAGCATCCATAGATTTCTCTGGCTTTCCACTTTTGTGCAATCTTAAAGCTTCCAAATTATACCTTTGGAAAATCACTGAAAATGCAAATGGATAAGAGGCTGTCAAGCAGTCCTGTGAATTGGCAAGAATAATAATGTTGGCAGTTCTGCAATCACTGAGTATACAAAAGCTGACAGAACAAATACTTTCTTTCCACCAATTGAGTAAATTTATATTATTGCTGCATGCTTTAAACACAGGTGAAAACAAACCATTCTTTGAGTTGATCTTTAAAGTATTTTCAGACTCTATCATGGTTTGCTGACTTGCAGAAAGAAAGAATACTGTCTAATATTGAAATCAGTCATTCCATAATCAGTTGTACTGAATACATGATAAGAACCATCGTTCAAATAGATAGAAAACAGAGGCTAGAATCTCCTACTTAAATGGCCTTTTTCAGAGTCAGGCTAGGCGTATCCATTGATTGGACATCAACAGGACTGTTGCCCATTCTGAAAAGGCCTGGATTGTATGGTGAGCCAGGTGCAGGGCTGTCTCATTTCTCAGTAAGCATGGGCCCCTGGGGAAGTGAATTTCATGTAAGGGAGGGCAGGAAGGCAAAAGAGAATGCCAAGATCAGACAGAGATGAATCTAGTGTGTCTATTTGCCCAGGCTCTTAGTTTATCTCCCACTGGATTCTATTTTTTTCCCCTCTAGAAGGACCCAAGGAGACAATGATTTCTTCTTGCATTGTGCGAGGGTTTTACGTCAATTAAAGAAATAGGCTATGCTTGCTCCAAGACGTTTGAGGAAAAGAAAGCAATATAGTTTTGTTTGTTTGCAAAATATATTAGGTGGCTAATATGGAACAGAGAAGCACTAGATGTGTCTGCACAGTGATGAACACAACAATGTTTTACTTTCCCTCATGGAGCTTGGACTTCGGTCGAAGATGATATAAATAATCAATCATTCACCCAAACAACAACCAAATTCAATGCTATTGAGGTAAGTCTGCCTCATAGTGACTATACATAGGGTTTCTGAGACTGAAAACTTTATGGGAGCAGATAACTGGTGGGTTTGAACTGCAAATCTCACGGTTAGCAGCCCAATATCTAACCTGCAGCACTACCAAGAGCTTTCAATTGATCATAGTTTAGAGAAGGAAAGTGAAGTAAAATTTCAGGTGTGGTGTTCAACTGGGAGGACTTGAGGTAGTTTGGGGCAATCAGAAGAAGGTTTCCCTGAAAAGCAAGGGTAATGATGACAAGGACACTAACGATAGTAAAAATTATGTTGTGACTATATACCGAGCACTTACTATATTCCAAGTCTTTTAGTAACTGTTTACTTATCCATAATTTCACAATTCCCCTATTTAACAGATGAATAAACGGTGGCAACAGGAGGCTAGATACTTTACCAAAGACTGTCTCAGAGGTAAGGTTTCTGCTGAGTGTGGACTTAGAGAGCGATGGTGGTAGGAAAGGAGAGTTCCATGAGGAAACAGAAGAAAGTTCCATGAAGGAGCAGAGGCAGGTTGGCCGCCAGTGTGTCTAGAGACAGGTGAGCAAGGGAAAGATGGTCTAAAATGGTGGGCGGGACAGTCAGGGGCCAGGTTTGATGACCTTATGAGAAAAGTTAGGGTATTTGTCTTTCTCCTCAAAGAATGGAAAGTTACTGGTGAATTTACATGCTGCAGTGAATTGATGACATTTGCGTTTTAAAGGGAGGTATTCTAGTTATGAAGATAGCGCTGGAGGGAGGAGGTATTCTAGTTATGAAGATAG
>NW_022111321.1:2346932-2380984 GCF_000313985.2 Echinops telfairi | reverse complement strand
AGATAGCGCTGGAGGGAGGAGGTATTCTAGTTATGAAGATAGCGCTGGAGGGAGGAGGTATTCTAGTTATGAAGATAGCGCTGGAGGGAGAGAAGAAGAGTCTGCAGGAAGATGACTAAGACCTCCAAGAAAAAGATGATAGGAGCTTTGACCAAATTTGTGACAATGGAAATGGGCAGATTTGAACACGTTTAAGATTATTAGGAAGTAGGAGAGAGAGGGCTGAAAACGGAGCTAATGTCTTATTAGGAGCCACAGGGTAAAGCATGGTGCTGCTTAGTATGATTAGAGAACATTGGATGAAGAGCAAATCAGGGCGGGAAGATGTGATTTTGGTTTAGACACTTGAATATGAGGAACTATGTGTCATCCAAATGGCTATAACAAGCCAACAGTAGGAAATACAGGCCTATAGTCCAGGAGAAACACTAGTCCTAAGGTCATGCTAAGAGTGATATCGTTTGACCCCCTGGAAATAGATGATGGAGAGGGTAGAAAAAGAGAAGAAGCATAAAGGGTTTGGACAGGGTTCGAAGAATCACCCCCACCTATAAAAAGGAGGTGGAGAAAGGAAAGAGGATTGGGAGAGTGAGTGTCAGGTGGGAGGAGATCAGTCAGGAGATGGTAATGTGACAGAAGCCAAAAGAAAAGAGAGTTTCAAAGAGGTAAGCATGTCAACTACTTCTGAGTAAAATGACAAATGAAAAGTGTTAATTAGATTTAGTGACATATAAGTCATTGGTGACCTTATCAAGAATAATATTGTGATGCAGAGAAGGCACAGTGTGCCTTGGAATAAGGAACATGAAAAGACTGATGCTACAACTTCTTAAAGAAGTCTCTCTCTGAAAGAAAGAGCAGTGGTTGAAGGTGAGGTGGGGTTTGTTTTGAGGAAGGCTTTTCATTAAGATCAGGCATAAATGCTGTGTTAGATTGGGTTGACTAGAAAAAGAAATCCAGAGAAACTCCTATCTGTATAAGAAAGAGCTTTATATCAAAGAGTAATTGTATATTAAGAAAACATCCCAGCTCAGTCCAACTCAAGGTCCTAAGGCTGATATTAGCTCATAAGTTGGATACTAGTCCATAAATCCCTCTTCAGACTCATGCAGCACATGCAATGATGCAAAGTGCAGGAAGATCACAGGTCAGTGGGGGCAAAGTCTTGTGGATCCAGTGGCAGTGGAAGCATCTCCAAGGTTCTCACACGTCTCAGTGTGGTTCCATGGGGCTTGTCCCCAGGAAGGTGAAAGCAGAGAGAGAGAGGCCCCCCTACAAGGAGAAAGAGGAAGAGGTTGGCTTTGACCAGCTCTTATCTCACTCGCCCTCCAATTAAACTGCGAGCTGATTGACAGGCTAAGTTCCACATGTACCTACAGGAACCATGTGAGCACAGACAACCTGACTATCACAAATACTCATGGGAAAATGTGGTAGGGAGGGAAAGTAATTTAGGACACAGGATGAAAGAGGGAAAATAATGCCAGGAAATTAAAAGAGATGAGGCTTGTACCTGGAAGTAGAGGAATGGAACAAAAGCATTTTGGTAGAAGGAAATTGAAGGAGTTGATATTTTCCATAAATTTTAATACAATTATGAAATAAGAGTCCAGACAATTTTCCCATTGTGAGAACAAGAGGGATGTAGGGATTTGAGGAAATTGAATATCTATTACAGAACTTAGAAAGGCACTTAGGAATCCAAGTGAGAAATCAGAGTGGTACAAGTGTTTTTGTTATTTATGTTCCCTTATGTGTTTCCTGTGCCTAGGACAGAACCTGGTGCACAGTAGAAACGTAGCCTTTTTGTCGAAAGAATCCTGAAGAAATTTGAGGGTAGAATTGAACCTTGCCTAAGACCAAAGCATACCGAGACCTTTTCGTTTATCTTTGCCTCATCTTTGAGGCCTCTAATCCTTTTGTACAAACCGAAGGTAGTTCTTAGTGCACTCAAAAAAGACTGGTGTTAGGGATTTGAGGAGATGTACATTCAAATTTACCTCCAGAAGGAAAAAGAATACACACATTTCATTCTAGTTCCCTTAAAATTCTGAGACCTTGCACTTTTTCCAGACAATTTCTCTTTTCCTCGAGGCTATGAATGAGCTCTTTCTGCTACAATCATGGCTGTTGGAGCAAAACCAGAACAGACCCCAAATTCTAAAATGTGAGTATACTGGGTGGTAACCAGAAGGGAGAAAATGACAGGTTGTCACTATGCTAGAAATGTAATCTTCATAGAAAACTAGGGCTGTGTGTGTTGCATAAGCAACCAAATCTTCTGAGTGTGGAATGTAGACCTGAGTAAGAAGCCACGTTCTTCTCAGGTAGAAGTGCAGGTGGCAGTGAATGCACTAGCCAAAAACAAGACTCCAGGACTTACTGGAATACCAACCAAAATGTGTCAACAAGCTGATGAAGCACTAAGAGCACTCAATTATGTATGCCAGGAAATTTGGAAGACAACTTTGTAGCCACCTGACTGAAAGAGATCCATGTTTGTACACGTTTCAAAGCAAGGTGCTCAAATTATAGAACAATATCAATGATGTCACAAACAGGTGGCATTTTGCTGAAGATCATCCAGCCATGGTTGCCTCAATACATTGACAAGGAGCTGCTCGAGGTTCAGGTCAGATTTCGAAGAGGACTTGGCACTAAGGACATCATTGCTGATGTCAGATGGATCTGGCTGAAAGCAAAGAACAGCAGAAATAGGTTTACTTATCTTTTACCAATTATGCCAAGGCATTCAACTATGTGGACTGTAACAAACTATGGCTGGCCTTGAGAAGAATGAGAATTCCAGAACACTACATTGTGCCCATGTGGAATTGCATGTGGATCAAGTTGCACGTGTGTGAACAGAACAGAGTGATACTGCATGGTTTAAAATCAGGAAAGGTGAGTGTCAGGGTCGTATCCACTCACTATATTTATTCAATCTGTATATTGAGAAAATCATCAAAGAAACTGGAGTGGATGAAGGAGAATGAGGCATCAGGATTGGAGGAAGACTTACTAATATGTGATGTGCAGACGGCACAACCTTGCTGGCGGAACATGGGGAAGGTTTGAAGTTCTTTCTGCTGATGGCAGCCTTCAGTGTGGATTACAACTCAATGTTAAGAAAACCCAAATCCTCACAACTGGACCAGCAAATAGCATCAAGATGCATGGAAAAAAGATTGAAGCTGTGAAGGGTTGTGTCTTGCTTGGATTCACAATGCGTACTCATGGAATCAGCAGTTGAAATCAAATGACACACTGCATTGGGTAAGCCTACTGCCAAAGACCTCAGTAAGTGCTGAAGAGCAAAGCTGTTCCTTTGAGGCCTCAGGTGGGCCTGACTCAAGCCATGGTATTTTCAATTGAATAATAAGACTGAAGAAGAGTCCGTGCTTTTGAACGATAGTGCTGGTGAAGACCACTGAAAACACCATGGACTACCAAAAGAACAAACACATCTGTCTTGGAAGAAGTATGGCCGGAATGCTTCTTAGAGACCAGGAGGATGAGATTTCATCATGCGTGTTGTCCAGAAAGAGGACATCATGTTTGGGGAAAAAGGACAGGGAAAAGATGGATTGACACAGTGGCTGCATGGATAGGCCCAAACCTAGGAACACTTGAGAGAAAGGCATGGGACCCAGCAGCTGACCATTCTGTTGTGCACAGGGCTTCTGTGAGTTGGGACTGATGCCACGGCAGGTGGCAACATGAACAAGCAACAAACCACAGTGGCCCTACGCCACGATAGTGGCTGATAGGCGCTCAAAGCGTGGGGTCCACTGCCATCTTTGAGCAAGGCAACAGTACTTGCTACTTGGGTAAAAAAAATCTCAAACTAAGAAATTTGGTTGCTATTCAACACATATGCTCTCTCAGTAATGATGGAATCATTCTAAAACAGTTTAATGCCCTAGTTAGTTATTCCATATTTACAAACAGTTTTTGTTTGCTTGTTTATTTTCTACTGGAAGAGGTAATGTCGTGTTTCTTGAATATTTCCTTCTATGAGTTGAGTCTTTATTGACTATTACCAAATTGCTTGGATCAGTCTTGACAATTTTTTCCATCTTGATAGAAACTTGAGAGGTAACTTGACAATACTCAGGTTTTTCTTTCTTTTTTTTTAATATTCAGTTTTTTCAAAGACATTATAGTTTAGCCACTCAACTTTCTGTAGTAAATATTCTTGTATTGTCACACATTCTGATTGTGATCATTAGGCCTATCGTTTCAATGCTCAAGTTTTATTTCAGGATTGAAATTAGGACAATCTTTTTAGAAATTGTTATTCTTAATGATGATTTAATAACTTACTTTGCAGATAGAAAACCTGCTCAGAATACTTCAGAGCACATAGATGAACAGAGTCGATATTAGTCCAGGCATTCTTTCTACTCCTTGGGCCAGCTTGTTTCTGTCCCTTCTTTCTAATAGTTATTGACAACCTTCTTTTGTAAAGAATTTTAAAAGATAGAACTTTAATTTCCCAGATTTCACTATTAGAAAATAATTTCACATGGCAATTTGGGTTTATTCCATATAGGTAAGAAATTCTTAATAAGATGTAACAGATCACTACTGACAAAATATTCAGAGTATAACTGTCAAATATATTTGATTATGAGAATCATGTTTCTAGTATCATAATATGTCAGCGAAAACCTGCCTCCAACAACCAAAGGGTCAGTAGGCACAATTGTATGGTTATAATACATAAAGATGTTAGTAAAGTCGTAGAGGATAGGAAATATAGGAGAGAGAATAAAATAAAGGCGTTAGACACATTTTATATTAGCATGCCCACCTCAGCTTGGCGGACCACCTGGAACTGGGAGAAGAGAGAGCATCTTTGCTGTCTTGGGACATTATAGCTAGCCATAAGACATGCATATTCAGTAGTTACATGTTTCACAAGGTGGGTGGTATCTACAGTCAGGTCTCTGAGCTCCTAGGTGAGGAAACCAAATACCTGCATTGGGAGAAGGTATGAAGGGGAGCTGGGTGACAAGGTGGGAGGAGAGAGCAAAAGGATGTCTGCTTCTATAGGGAGATAAAATCAACCATGTGCTCACTTTCAGGCAGCTGAGCTGTTAGGGGAGAAGGATAATGTACTTGGACTTTACCTCTACCTTACCAAGGTTGGGGCTCTGCTACCATGGAATACTAGCTTTCCAGATTCCCTCTGTTATAAGTTAGGGAATATAGTCCTAGTCATACTTCCCTCAGTCTTAGTTTCCCACAGTAATAGCTTTATTTGGTAATTTAGGAAAATGCTATTCATCCTTCAGAATTGCCAGCCTTTCAATATTCCGTGCAGTTTGTTTTCTCCAAGGAACGAGTTGTACATGAAATGAATTCTTGAATAGAGCTTAATACACCATGACTGGCTCTGACTCATTAAGAACTAAGTGACAATTAATTCATTTTCATCATTCATCAGTCTATCTAGACTTTGGTTAGGCATATTAACCACCTGAGGTGCACCTGCTCAAAAGCATATGTTCAGTCTACGTATAAAGTAACTTTTTAAGGAAAAAAACCAAAAACCCATTCCAACATGCTACATGTATGATAGATAGTGCATAGCACTCGGAAGATGCTCCAAAAACAGTTTCTGAGTAAATGATAAAAAGTTGCTCAATTTCTCACTATTAATATGTTTTAGTTACATACTTTTATTGGGGCTCTTACCTCTCTTATCACAATCCATACATCCATCCATTGTGTCAAGCACATTTGTACATGTGCTGCCATCATCATTTCAAAGCATTTTCTTTCTACTTGAGCCCTTGGTATCAGCACTTCATTTTCCCCCTCCATCCCTGTCCTCCCTCCCTCATGAACCTTTGATAAATTATAGATTATTATTTTCATATCTTACATCATCTTCTGTCACCCTTCACCCACGTTTTGGTTGTTCATCCCTCTGGGAGAGGGTTATATGTTGGTCCTTGTGATCGGTTCCCCTTTTCTCCCCCTTATTCTCCTGTTATCTCTATTATTGTTGTTGGCCCTGAGGGGGGTTTCTATCCTGGATTCCCTGTGTTGTGGGCTCTTCTCTGTAACAGTGTACGTGTTCTGGTCCAATCTGATTTGTAAGGTAGAACTGAGATCATGATAGTGGGGTGGGGCATTAAAGAACTAGAGGAAAGTTGTGTGTTTCATCGGTGCTCTCCTGCAACCTGACTGACTCATCTCTTCCTTGTGACCCTTCTGTGAGGGGTCAATTGTCTACAGATAGGCTTTGGGTCTCCACTGCACACCACCATCACCACCCCCATTCACATTGGTATGATTTTGTTCTGCATCTTAGATGCCTGATACCTGATCCCATTGACACCTCGTGATCACACAGGCTGGTGTGCTTCTTCCATGTGGGCTTTGCTGCTTCTCAGCTAGATGGTCGCTTGTTTATCTTCAAGCCTTTAAGACCCCAGATGCTATATCTTTTGATAGCTGGGCACCATCAGCTTTCTTCATCACATTTGCTTATGCACTCATTTTGTCTTCAGCGATCATGTCAGGAAGGTGAGTATCAGAGAACGCAGATTACTAGAACAGTGTTCCTGTGTTGAGGGAGTATTTGATTTGAGACCCAATGTCCATCTGCTACTTTAATTCTTAACATATAGGTATAAGTACATAGATCTATTTCCCTCTCGTTATATAAAAATATATTCACATATGTACATGCCTGTATTTAGACCTCTATAAATGTCTTTTGCCTCCTAGTTCTTTCCTCTATTTCCTTTTACTTTCCTCTTATCTCACCATTATGTTCAGACTTCATTAGGCATTAGTTATTTCTCACTGTTACATTGCCCTGGATTAAGCCCCGGGCATCCTACGCCCTTCTCTCTCCATTGATTTTAGTCCACTTGTTGTTCCCTTGTCCCTGGATTGGTTGCCCACTCCCCTTCCTTGCTCCAACCTCCCCTTCTTCCATATCCTCCTGGAACTGTTGGTTCCATTATTTTGTCTCTGAATTATTTATTCTGCCTATCTTATCTAGAGAGACATACAGAGACAATGGTAAGTGCAAAAACCAGGCAAGGCCAAACAAAACAAAAAAAGGAAGACAAAACCAATAAAACAATAATAACAACAGCAGCAAAAAACAAAAACAAAATAACAATAACAAAAAGAAAGCCAATGACAAAAAAGCAAAAGCCTATAAATCGTTCCAGGTCTGTTTTTTGCCCTTTGGGAGTGTTTTCCAGTCGAGTCTGATGGGGTGCCACACTCTGTCTCCAAAGTCTATTTTTGGTATTAGTAATTTTATATAAATTGCATAGTAGCTCTATGATTTTTTTTCCAGGGTTACTTGCATGCTATCAAAAGGGCTGCTGGCATTGAAACAACTGTTGCATGCAAATTATGTATTTAGAGTAAACACTGTCCGTATTTTTTTAACTCCAAGAAACATAGATTCCTGTCATATTAACTTATGAAGAAGACAATCTCCATATTCCAATGGTTTTAGCATCTAAAACTCTACATGATCTGACCTCAAATTGCTGCAGCAACCAGTGAACAGAACAGAGCTGGGAAAACATGAATTTTAAAAAAAGATCATTACAGGGATTGAATAATAGAATTGTAGGTGAAGAGATTCATCAAATGCTGTAAGATATGAAAACAATAATAATAATAATAATATAAAATATTCAGAGTTTACAAGGGTTGTAGTGTGGGGGAACGAGGGAATAAAGAGGATGTGATATAGGGCTCAAGAAAAAAGATAATGTTTTGAAAATGATGATGGATTGTTATAATATCTGTAATGAGTCCCAATAAAGTGTTTCTTTTTAAAAAAATATTATTTTCCTTAAAAAAAGTAGTTATAGTGATCACTCTAAAGAACAAGGTGGGCTTCCACCACAAATTTTGCTCCAATGTCAAGGCTTATGATGGCATTCACACACCCAAAAGATATGAGGGGGTTATTATTATATCTGATGAGGTTTTTCTGAGGAGATATGAAAATACCTTGAAAAAGCAGAAAAAGCTTCGGATTGGAGTTTTGTTGGGATGGAAGGCAAGGAAGGTGTGGTTAGGAGGGTGCCTGGCTAGTCTGAGTTTCTGTAGTGCCCATTGGAGGGGGAGCATCCCGACTTTCTTGGTAGCCTGACTGGGTGCAGGACCCAGAGGCAGAGGGAGGGATGAGGTTTAAATCTTGCACGAGGAAAGCACCAAAGAGAGGGTCAGATTCTTTAGAGCAATCATCATTCCAAGGGAAAAAGACGTGTGTCTCAAGTGGGAGAAAATAAAAGCCTTCATGGTGGTGTTGTTTTGAATGCTATCCTTTACGATGAGGCAGGGGAACTTACTACTTTTTCGGTATTTAAGGTCTTGAAAGCTTTAATAGGCCTTAGGCCACAACTCACTTTTCTAATCTTTTCTATGGTTGCCTTTGTTAGAACCAAGTCTTTATTGACCTGCGATGAATCCAAGTTTCCAAGCTTGCATTTTCACTTCAGTTCTTCTCTCTTCTTAGAAGCCCTCTCCCGTCTCAGGTGCAGGCCCATGTCTCACCAATTCTTCAAGTCTCATTTGAAAACACTTAAACCTTTCAACTGGGCTCTGTCCCTTAGAAGGAATTTCTGCCTCTTCTAAGTACCGCCTCCTTTTTTTCTCTCCTGTCCTTGTAGTGCCCATCATTGTCTCGCTAACCTCTGGAGGTCCCTGAAGATCAGGCTGCACGTGAATGATTGCTTTTGATATCTACCGAGGGTGTCAGGGCCCAGGGGACAGTTAATTTTGTTTTGTTATCTTATTTATCACTTAGAAGATTTCCTGACAAAGTAGATTCTCATTAGATCGTTGTTGGTTTCATTTTAGTAAACATTTTAGTAGACATTCAAGGATATTTTTCAACAAGTGAGAGCTAAATTCATAAAATTTGTCAGACTGAAATATATTAATTTCTAAAAGTGTGGCTTTATAGGTTGCTTAAATGAATGGAAAATGCATCTGTTACTGTGAATTTACCATTTAAACTGGGTGGGGTGGCAGTGGAAATAATGTTAAGGAAGTTCAGTACTGGATCAAACATTCACAAATGGGCACCCCTTACATGGTTTTGTAACAAAGGCTAGAGCATTTTCAGAATCTGTGGCAGACTTTGATTGAACCAGGCAGTATTAAATTATCTGGAGATCATTGACAAGCATGGTTATTTTGTTTTTGTTTGCTGTTCATTTGAGAGATATATATGCAAAATAGGGTCTTCTTTTATGATAGCAATAGGCAAAATTAGAGATGCTGAGAGGCTGAATTCTTCAAGCTGTGCACAGATTTTCCTTGCCCCTTCCTGATGGAACAGGTTCTATTTGAGCCCAATATAAGACAGGTCATAAAACAAAAAGTAAATTCAGTTACTGACCTTTCTGTTTGAGTGAAAGAGGTCTCAAATGGTCAACGAATGAAGAAGGAGAAATCAGGGGTGAATACTTTAGAGCAGCGGTTCTCAACCTGTGGGTTGCGACCCCTTCAGGGGTCAAAAGACCCTTTTACAGAAGTCACCTAAGACCATTGGAAAGCACACATTTCTGATGGTCTTAGGAAATGAGGCACCGCTCCTCTATCTCCAGGTGAGTCCGCACACATACAGATACGCCCACATACGAGTACTCGGTGTGAAGATTGTTACCCATGCTACATCATGCTTCAAGACAAAATTTCATTTATTTGTAATTAGAAATACATATTTCGCAATATATAATTACATATTGTTTTTGCGATTAATCACTATGCTTTAATTACATTCAATTGGTAATGATGAAAATACATCCTGCATGTCAGATATTTACATTACAGCTCATAACAGTAGTGAAGTTACAGTTATGAAGTAGCAATGAAAATAATGTTGTGGCTGGGGGTCCCCACCACATGACAAACTGCATTAGAGTCAAGGCATTAGGCGGGTGGAGAAGTACTGCTTTCAAGGCTTTGACCTAAGTGCTGAGGCTGCCTTGGCTTCAGTCTGGCAGTGTGTGCCCAAGATCTGTGCTCAGAAATAGACTCTTCCAATTATTGTTTTTAGGGGCCACCCAGTCAGTTTCAACACAAATCAGCCATATGCACAACAGAATGGCACCCTGCCCAGACCTGTGCCACCCTCACAATGGCTGTTACGTTTGAGCCCATTTTGCAGACACCCTGAGGATTCATCTTGTTGAGGGCCTTCCTCATTTGCATTTCCCCTCTACCTTCCCCAACACAGTGCCCTTCTCCAGGGACTGGTCTCTCCTGATCACAGTTCAAAGTAAGTGAGATAAAGACTCACCATCCTGGCCTCTGAGAAGCATTCTGACTGTACTTCTTCCAAGACACACTTTTCTGTTCTTTTGGCTATCCATGGAACTTTCAATATTTTCCCCCAGTGCCATCATTCAAATGCAGCTGTTCTTCTTTGGTTTTTCTTATTCAATGTCCACCTTCCACATGCATCTGAAGCAATTGAAAATACAATGGGCTGGGTCAGGTGCTCTTTAGTCCTCAAAGAAAAATCCTTGCTTTTCAACTCTCTAAGGAGGTCCTGTGCAGTAGCTTTCCCTAATGGACTGTGTCCTTTGATCTCCTGTTTGCTGCTTCCATGAGATTGATTGTGAATCCAAGCAAGATGAAATCCTTGACAACTTCAATCATTTCTCCATGATGTTGCCATCTCCAACATCATGATGTTGCCTATTGGTCCAGTTGGTTGGTGATCCACACTAAAGGCTGCAATCCTTGATCTTCATCAGCAAGTGCTGCAAGTGCTCCAAGTCCTCCTCACTTTCAGATCCATCAGCAGTGACATCCCCTATCAATACCGAGTCTTCTTCTGAATCTGGCCTGAATCTCTGGCAGTTCCAATACAACCGTTGTTGAAGGTTCTTCAGCAAAAATTTCCTTGTGTATGATATTGCTCTGTAATTTGAGCTGTCTGGGTCATCTTTTTGAACTCTTGCACTTACTATTTTTTGGATTTGGAAATACCTTTAACTTTTCACTAGATCTCAGTTTTTCACTTGCAATCTAGAGATGACAAAGGCTTGTTGTGCACATTACACACTTTTAGGACCAAAGAGCCTGGAAAAAGTAACTTTTCCGGAAATATTAGCTCTTTTGACATCTATTTGGACATAGCTTTCCCTCAGGATTTTAGCATATTTTTAAGCTTTACTAATTTAGGGAACAAATGATAAAATATCATATTTCTTTATTTCAATGATCTTTTTGTGCTTTTTAAAACATTTTATCTGATAATTTTACATTTTATTATGATATCATTCAGACATATGTGAGAAAGAATAATATAATTAACTCCACTATCCTCATCACCCATAAGTACTAGTTACCAAGATTTTTCTATACTTGTGTTTCAAACTCTTATTTTGTAAAATATGTTGAGGCATCTGGTATCATGTACATTCCAGTATGCATCCCTGAAACTATGGGCATATTGTTCAATAACCATAATGCATTATTCCATAATAAAACCTCATGAGTATTCATCTGTTCTCAGTTGCAATAATAGCTCAGTGACTCATATTTTGGAGATTTTTCTAACGAAAATAGAGATATTAGGGAATAAAATGATGATAAATTTCATTATTCTGAAATGTATGAGTGATTATAAAGTTCATCATCACTCTGAAATTTGAGTGATTTTTATAAGACACACTCCAAAAAATGTTTTACAGATATGTGGACAATAAGCCCGGTCTCTTTTATGGTATTGAGTTCTGTTGACATTTTTCTCCATTTTGTCCAGAACATGCTAACGTGATCTTTTTCAGATCAATGGTAGGGGTAGCTGAGCACCATCTACTTCTGGTCTCGAGGTTGTGAAAACTGATGTTTTTGTGGTCCATTCATTCATTGGACTAGTTGTTTCCTTACGTCATTCATCACTCTTCTTGCATCTTGATGTGGAGAGCACTCTAGACAGCAGCAAATGAGCATTTAACACTCCAGTTCAGGGGTCCTCAAACTTTATAAATGGCGGGGGGGGAGTTCACTGTCCTCAGACCCGTTGGCGTGCCGGACTATAGTTTAAAAAAAACTATGAACAAATTCCTATGCACACTGCACATATCTTATTTTGAAGTAAAAAAACAAACGGGGCAAAAACATCCAGTGGGCTGGATAAATGTCCTCGGTGGGCCACATGTGGCCCGCAGGCTGTAGTTTGAGGATGCCTGCTCCAGTTGCTAAAGACCAAAGGCGGATGTCGAGCATTGTGTGTTGTTGTTGGTTTTTGTGTGTGTGTGTGTGTGTGAACTATGCTGTAACAATTGACTTGGTATTCCCTGAGACTATGGTCCTAATTCTCCAGCCCAACAACTCATTTCTTCAAGGTGTTTGGTTATGGCTAAGAAGCTTTCAATACTTTACCTCCTTTAAGCTTGACCATCTTTATGGATATATTTGCAGCAAAGGTAAATATATATTCTCCATCAAACCAACATATGTATTCATGAATATGCTCCTACTCTCCCACATTCAACTTAGTGGTGTGTATGTGTCTAGGCATGAATGTGTGTGTGTTTATGTGCATGTGTATGTCTTGAGAAAGGGAGAGAGAGACTCAAAGAAGAGGCTGATAGCTTTTCTTCTTAAGTGAAGTCACTGGAGGGCAATGGCTTTCTTCATGAATGAGAAACATGGTAACAAAACCTTATTGTTGAAATTGTTTTGTATATAACTATAACTAACTACTCAATTAAAAAAATGTCTTTATCCTTGAGACTGACCTTATCCTAGTCATGGATTGTTGGCACTTAATATTCAAGCTTCCTAATTCTTTTTTTGAAAGGCTGTCACGGGAGAATTGCATGTAGAATATGTAATGATTTATTTAGTCTCAGCAGTCCTTCATATCTGGGAAACAAAGAAAGGGAAAGAGGACAAGTTGATTCTTTTATATTAATGGAAACAATTGCCTATGAATTTATTGTAAGCAAATGATAGAAAATTAAAAAGAATAACATAAGTGTCTGGCTTGGGAAGCTGTTTCTTCTCTTTATACCATCTTCCCATGCTTGACATATCTATATTTTAAATGCCATCAGGTAAGACATTTTAGAGTCTTATGCAGTTTCTTCAAAATTAGATTTACCCAACCAAAGTGCCAAAACCTTATAAACCATTCATTCTCCACGGTGAATTTCAACAATTTTACTTCAGGAATCTAATATTCATATGCTTGAAAGATTGTTGTGAACTAAAAGAATACAAATTTCTCTATAGATGCAGGTTCTAGGAATCATTAGTTCCCACATAAGGTTAACAAAGCAAAGTATTATAGGCTATATATACACATTAAAAAATGCATCCAAACAACTGGTTATCTTTAACCAGGAAGAAAAAAAATTAATTCAACTCTATCTCATTTTTTCCCTGTGCTTTCTTTGGGGTTAAATAGGCTGCAGGTAGGATTTGCCTTCTGGTATAGGCAATGTGAGCAGTATGATAAAGAAATGATCTTTTTATGTGAGTTTTAGTAGGCAGGAAACTCTACTGGAGTTCACTCACACTGCGGCTTATCTGCCAGCTCCTGTCATTGGATTGGGGCAGAACAGGGGCATACCTCCCTCAGCTCTAGCCGAATCTCCTGCTCATCATCTCCTACTCCCTGGCAAGTGTATTTTTAGGTCCATGATGACTAGGGAAAGCTTCTCCATCAAACAGACCATCGTTGAAGTGAGAAACGAGATGGTGGTAAGAAACTGACCTAGGCTTCTGTTTTTTCTCACAGTTTTAGTCTCAGGTTTTCAATGGCTACTCCTGAATGCCTTCCCTGTGGATTTCAGTTCAACAACAGGTATAGAAACCATAGGCTCACAAACATTGCACACCCAACTCCCACAAATGCTGTCGTACCTAGTTTCCATCAAGTCAGCCCTGGTTGATGGAATAGAATCATGCCATTGTGATCTATAGGATGCTAATGGACTGATTTTTGGAAGTAGAGAGATAGTTTTAGTCTAGAACCTCTACTGAGATCTGTTCATTCATATAGCAACCTGTAAGACTTCACTGATAGATTACTGGCAGCGCTGCACTGTTTGAAAATTAAACCTGGGTCTCCCAGATGGAAGGTAAGAATTCTACTATTGAACCACCACTGCCAGCCATTTTCGCAGATGCATATGGCCAAATCATATATCTATCCATCCATAATCCATTAATCAATGCCCATTAATAATCTGATAGTAGAAAGTGTGATGTATATGTTACAGGAAAATTGGTTTCCAAAACGTGAAATAGAACTCATGAAAGTCATTACCCAAAGTGTTAATGAATTGAAATGCACTGGTCTTGGCCATTTGGAATCAAGCAATCTATAATACACTATGCCGGAGGGTGACAAACTAAAAAGGAATGGTATCACAATCATCAAAAAGGACATTTAAAGATCTTGAAGTACAAAGCTGCCTGTGATAAGTTAATAACAATGTGCCTACAAGGAAGCCCAGTTAACAATACAACTCATTCAAATTTATGCACCAATTACAAAAGCTAGTCATGAAGAAATTGAAGAGTTACACCCATTTCTTCAGTCTGAAGTTGATCAGATGTGCGATCAAGGTGCATCAATAACTATTGGTGATTGGAATGCGAAAGCAGAAAACAAAGAGGAAGGAACAGAAGGGGGAAACATGGTCTGGTAATAGAAATCAAATGATAGAATTTTGCAAGACCAATGATTCTTCATTGAAAATACCTTTTTTTCAGCAACATAAGTTGTGACTACACACATGGCCTTCACTAGATAGAATACACAGGAATCAAATTGACTACCTCTGTGTGCAGAAACAATGGGATGACTCAATATCAGCAGCCACAGTAAGGTCGGGTTGACTGCACAAGTAAGTGCCAATTGCTGGCAAGTTGATGCTGAGAAAACGAAACAGTTCGTGGGAGACAAAATACTCCCTCGAATATGTTCCATCAGATTGTAGAGACCATCTCAAGAACAAAGTTGACGTTTTAAACAATAATAACAGAAAACCAGAGAAGTTGTAGCATGACATCAGAACATCGTATTTAAAGACAGCAAAAAGTCATTTCAAAGTTAGGAAAGAAAGAAAAGGCCAAAGTAGTTGTCAGAAGAGACTTGAATTTGCTTTTAAAGATAGGGTAGCTAAAGCAAATGGAAGAAATGAGGAAGTAAAATAGCTGAGCAGATTATTTTCAAAAGGAAGACAAAATAAAGGATTATAATAGCATGTGAAAAGACCTGGATTTAGAAAATGAAAGGGGGAGAACACATATTTCAAGCTGATATAAAGGAGAAGAAAAAATTCAAGCCTTAAGTTGAAATATTGAGAAATTCTATGGGTAAAATGTTAGATACAGGACACACCAAAATAGATACTAAAAAAATTGGTCAACATTAAACCCATCAAAAGGTAGCATATGATAAAAAACATTGGTATTGCAGGAAGAGGTCCAAGTAGCACTAAAAACACTAGTGAGAAAAAGGCTCCAGTAATGGATGGGACACCAATCAAAGTGATCCCAATAGCAGATGCACAACTGGAAGCCCTCCCTAGTGCATGTCAACCAACGTGAATGACAGCTCCCTGGCCCACCAACTGGAACAGATCCAGTTTTGTGCCCATTCCAACAGGATGCAGAAACTATCAAACAATATGTTTAATATCACATACAAATTCAATTTTGGTAAAGATAATTTAAAATTGATTGCAGCAGTACAAGAGAGCTGCTAGAACTTTAAGCAAGATTCCGAAGAGCACATGGAATGAGGAATAGCACTGTTGAATGTGGATAAATCTAGGCGTGAAAGCAGTGAATATCAGGAAGATGTTCACTTGTGATAAGGGCTATGCAAAGGCATTCAAATGTGGATAACATTGCAAAGAGTGGGTATTCTCAAGCATTTCTAATTGTGATGGGACTCTACATCGTCTAAGAGGCAGTTTTGTGACCAGAACAAAAGGCTTCTGCATGTTTTAAAATCAGGAAAGGTAGATATCAGGGTTGTATCTATTCAGCGTAATTATTCAATCTGTCTGCTGAGCAAAGACTATGAGAAACTGGATTATACGAAGAAAGTACTGCATTAGGATTGTAAGAGGTTTATTAGTAGCGTGTGATATGCGCGTAACACAACCTCATTTGCTGAAAGTTAGGAGAACTTGAAGCACTTACTAATGGAGATCAAAGATCAACCTTCAACATGGACTACAAATCAAGGTAACGAAAACCCAAATCCTTACAACTGAAGGTAGAGATAATATGATAAGCAAAGGAAAGATTGAAGTAGTCACTGACAAATTTTACGTGAATTCACGATCAAAATTCATGGAAGCAACAGTCAAGAAATCAAAGAATATATTTATTGAATTGGCTAAATCTGTTGCATAAGACTGATAAACATCACTTTGAGGGACATCACTTTGTGCCTGACCCAAACCATGACATTTTGAATGGCCTCGTATTCATGCTGTGTTAGACAGAGTTCTCTAGAGAAACAAAGCCAGGACACTAATAATTATATATATATTTATATAGATAGGTAGATAGATAGATAACATAAGAAATAAACAGTTATTTAATATATAAAGCAGTACAAATGGCTCAGTGTAACTCACTTCCGTGAGACAGCTAGTACGCAGGCAGTCCTTCAAATCTTGAGGGCTGCTGGGTAGTCCTCTGTAGAGCAATTCAGACTATCTGGCCCCAGGCAGCAAACAGCATGCAGGTCACCAACAGTCAGCCAGATGACAGGGTTCGACCATCCCCAGCTCAAGAGATGTACCTTCCAGTAGTGTGAAGCAAGACTTTAAAGAACCTCAAGTGACAGCGACACTGTCCATGGATTAGCTGTCCCACAGCTGGAGGCACAGAACAAGTAAGGCAGCTGTACACTGGTCCAATGACTCAAGAGCAAGAGAGAGAGAGGCAAGGCTCACCAAGCCATTTATCTCTCTGCCCTTCAACTAATCTCACATGTGTTCATTGGCCATGTTGGCACAACAAACCTACCTATCACAATCCATGCCTTGCTAACTTAGCACTTGTACACAATTCTCTAGTCATATATAATTTCCAGACATTAATAAAATCACACTTATACTTAACATCAAACATCTATCATACATATAAATGAAAATACACTGAGTCCAATTGTACCTGATATATCATACATGAACAAAGAAAATATATTCAATAAACACATATAATGAAAATATACTAACAATCACAAACCTCACTTTTGCAATTGATCATGTGGTTATAACTGATAGGTAGAACTACCTTCTTCTATTATCCATTCTGTATTACCTTTGCCCTCAGTAAGCACCTCAAATGGTTGCAGTTTTTTGCCTGGTGGGATGACCCAGACCTTCATGCCTGAGGGTCTGGGTCATTATAAGTCCTGTCAGGATTGGGTTGCTGTACTTTACCATTTACTTTAATCACAGGGCATGGTAGCACTAAGAGTCAGCCTATGGGATCTCCTGGATTCCAGACATATTCTTCTTTAACTCCATTATGTAGCACCAGTCCAGTTTCTCCTTGGTAATCAGGATCAATCACACCACTCTGCATAGTGACATCCTTCCTGGCCTGTTCATCCAAAGGTATGAAAAGCCCAAAGTTACCAGGGGGCATTCTCAGCTGCCAGTTCAGTGGAATCCATGCTGGGTTTCCAGGTGGGAGAATTCCTTCCCTCGGGACCATGACCTCCAGGCCTGAAGCACATAAGGTTGCTGGGACAGGAAGCAAAAATGCTGCAAGTGGATCACTTGGAGTAATAGTGAGTGGTGCCACTGCAGCTTCCACCCCTTGTTCCTGGACCCATGAATTCTGGCCATTGGAGACAGCACCATATGTTGGCCACTGGTTTAGAGCATATACAGCTTCCTGGAGAACATTGCCCCAGTAGTTGTTGCTACCTAGCTGGTGCTGTAATTGTGTCTCTAGGAGCCCATTCCATCATTCTACCAAGCCAGCAGCTTCAGGATGATGAGGAACATGATACGACCAGTGGATTCCATGGGAATGGGCCCATTGCCACACTGCATTTGCTGTGAAGTGAATTCCTTGATCTGAAGCAATGCTATGTGGGATGCCATGCTGGTGGATGAGGCACTCTGTAAGTCCATGAATGGTAGTTTTGGCAGAAGCATTGCATGCAGGGAAGGCAAATCCATATCCAGAGTAGGTGTCTATTACAGTAAGAACAAAACGGAAGAGGTCCTATGTAATCAACCTGCCACCAAGTTGCTGGTTGATCTCCCCAAGGAATGATCCCATATCTTGGACTTAATGTTGGCTTATGCTGCTGGCAAATGGGGCACTCAGCAGTGGCAGTGGCCAAGTCAGCTTTGGTGAGTACCAGGAAGTCCATGTTGCTGTGCCCATGCATAACCTCCATCCCTGCCACCATGTCCACTTTGTTCATGTGCCCATTGGGTGATAACAGGAGTGGCAGACGAAAGAGGAGGACCAGTCTCCACAGTGCATGTAATCTTATCCACTTGATTGTTAAAGTCTTCCTTTTCAGAGGTAACCCTTTGGTAAGCATTCACATGAGACATGATTTCCTTTTCTTTCTTGGCCCATTCAGAGAGGTCCATCCACATACCTCTTCCCCACACCTCCTTTTCACCAATCTTCCATCATGTTCCTTCCAATTCCTTGACCATCCATGCCACAGCCCATGAATCAGTATACAATCTCACATCTGGTCAGTTTTCCTTAGAGGTAAAATGAACAGCCAGGTGTACTGCTTGAAGTTCTGCCCATTGGGAGGATTTCCCTTCACCACTGTCCTTTAGGGAGATCCCAGAAAGGGGTTGCAGTGCTGCTGCTGTCCACTTATGAGTGGCACCTGCATATCGTGCAAAGCCATCCGTAAATCAAGCATGACTTTTTTGGTCTTCAGTTAAAGTATGGTAAGAAACTCCCCAGGAGGCCGTAGGTGCAGACTGGTAGAAAGAAGGTAATGTGACAGGAGTGGAGACTTTGGGGATTTGAGCCACTTTTTCATGCAGCTTACTTGTCCCTTCAGGTTCTGCTTTGGTCCGATCTCATATATACTACTTCCATTTAACAATGGAGTGTTGCTGCTCACGTCCAACTTTATGATTCCGTGGGTCAGACAATACCCAGTTCATGATTGGTAGTTCAGGCTTCATGGTGACTTGGTGGCCCATGGTGGGGCGTTCAGTCTCCACCAAGACCAGTAGCAGGCCAACAGCTGTTTTTCAAAGGGGGAGTAGTTGTCTGCAGAGGATGGCAAGACTTTACCCAAAATCCCAATGGTCTACGCTGTGATTCACCATTAGGGGTCTGCCAAAGACTCCACACTGCATCTTTATCTACAACTGACACTTCTAGCACCATCGGGTCAGCTGGATCATATGGTCCCAGTGGCAAAGCAGCTTCCATGGCAGCCTGAACGTGTTGCAGAGCCTTTTCTTGTTCTGGGCCCCACTCAAAATTGGAGGCATCTCCTGTTACATGATAAATTGGTCTTAAGTAGAACACCCAAGTGAGGGATATGTTGCCTCCAAAATCCAAAGAAACCCACTAGGCGTTATGCCTCCTGTTTAGTTGTTGGGGGTGAGGGTGGGGTGGGGCAGATGCAACAGCTTATCCTTCACTTTAGTAGGAATATCTCGACATGCCCCACATCACTGGACCCCTAGAAATTTTACTAGGTAGAGGGTGCTTGAATTTTCATTGGGTTAATTTCCCAACCTCTTGTACACAGATGTTGTACCAATGAATCTAGTCTTTGATACATCCTCCTTAGTGGGTCTAATCAGCATAATGTCATCAATATAGTAGACTAGTGTGACATTTTGAGTAATAGACAGGCAATCAAGTTCCCTTCAGACTAAATTATGGCAGGCGGAAGAGTTGATGTACCTCTGGAGGAGAGTTGTGAAAGTGTATTGTTGCCCCTGCCAGCTGAAGGCAAACTGCTTCTGCTGGTCCTTCGAGACTGGTATTGAGAAGAAGGCATTGGCCAGATCAATAGCTGCATACCAAGCACCAGGAGAAGTATTAATTTGCTCAAGCAATGAAATCACATCTGGAACAGCAGCTGCAATTGGAGTCACCACCTGGTTAAGTTTACGATAATCCACTGTCATTCTCCAGGATCCATCTGTCTTCTTTACAGGCCAAATAGGTGAATTAAACAGGGATGTGGTAGGAAACACCACCCCTGCATCTTTCAAGTCTTTGATGGTGGCACTGATCTCTGCAATCCCTCCAGGAAAGCAGTACTGATTTTGGTTTACTATTTTCCTAGGCAATGGCAGTTCTAATGGTGTCCACTTGACCTTTCCTACCATGATAGCCCTTATTTCACATTTCAGGGATCCACTATGGGGGTTCTGCCAGTTACTAAGTATGTCTATTCCAATGATGCATTCTGGAACTGGGGAGATAACCACAGAGTGAGTTCCGGGGGCCCACTGGACCCACAGTTAGGTGTACCTGAGCTAAAACTCCATTGATAACTTGACCTCCATAAGCCCCGACTCTGACTGGCAGGCCTTTGAAACACTTTGGGTCTCCTGGATTTAGTGTCAGTTCCGAGCCAGTGTCCAGTAATCCCCGAAAAGTTTGATTATTTCCTTTCCCCCAATGAACAGTTACTCTTGTGAAAGGCCACAGGTCCCTTTGGAGAAGGCTAGAAGAAAGACTAACAGTATAGGCCTATGGTAACAGTATAGCAGGGTCCTCCTTCAAAGGGACTTGGCCTTCCCCTCATTCAAGGGGTTGTAGGTCTGTAAATTGGCTCAGGTCTGAGAATTGGTTGAATGATCGTGACTGTCTATTCTGCTGTTCACCTGATCTACCATTCTTCTGCCTGTATAGATCACATAATTATTTAGTAGGTTTCCCATCTATTTCATTCCTAGGGACACCATGGCTAAGTATCCAATGCCATAAGTCCCCACGAGACAGGTTGCTTTGATTACTACAGAAACCTTGCTGTCTATTATAACCACGCCCACCCTGTCTCTGTTGATTCAGTGCTGACACCTGCCCTCTACCACCACTGGGCCCAAGCAGTCCCATTGTGGACAAATGTCAGAGATCACTTAGGGCAGTGCCCACTGTTAATCCTGGTGCACATAAAATAGCAATTACAGGAGTCTTCAGAGATCCTGGGACCCACTTCATAAACTTGTTCCTTATGGTTATGGTAAAGGTTTTGTCCTCAGGACACCCCCTTTTTGGGTCTATGGGAATGTCCTTATAGATCCATTCCAACATACCAATGTCCCTAAACTTGTGGATGCCTTCTTCTACAGTGTACCAAGATAGGTCAGTCACATCAAGTTGGACTAATCTAGGCCATCTGGCAGTCCATGCTTCAGCGAACCAACCAAATAAGGAATTAGATCCTCTCTTAGCCTCTCTCGCTGAGACACTGGAAGAAGAATCTGTGCTTAGGGGTCCCATATCCAGAAACTCAGACTGGTCTAATATTACATTTCATGCACCAGTACCACACCCTTAGTTACCATTCCCAAGGATATTCCCCAGGCTTTTTGCTTGTACATATTCGAAAGCTCAAACAGATCTTTGTGAGTATAGCGCACTTCTTCTTGGGTAATCATCTCAACCTTACCTTTAGGAGCTTTCTGAGCCTTAATTTTAGTTACAGGTCTAGAGGAAATAATGGGTGGTGAGAGTGTTTCCTGGGTGCTCTCAGCAATATCTTGCAAGGCATCTCTCTCAGGCAATGCTACAGATGCAGCCCCACCTGGAATTTCAGCTTGAACAGTTTGGCTAATCTGCTTCGGTGTGGCTTGTTCTATTGACAGTGGATTAATACCTTCTGCTGGGAGGGCTGGATCTATTGACTGGGGTGGCTCATTTGTTTCTAGGGGCTCAAAATCCTCCTCTTCTGGATCATCAACCCATATGTTCCCATCCCACTTTTCAGGGTCCCAACTTTTTCCTATCAATGCCCTCACTTTGGTATCAGACACTGCTCTAGATCTGCAAGTCAGCTGAAACGTTCTAATTCAGCCACTCACAAGATGAGACTCTGGACCTGGTTTTCAGCAATGTCAGCTCTATTACTAGAGGAGAGAAGGCTCTCCTTTGTAGCACAGGTGGAAACTTTTAAGTCTACAAGTCAGCACCTGAGGAGTGCTTCTGAGGCCCTGAGACCATCCCTCTCCTTAATCACACTTTCCATTGTAAGGAGGACCAGCCAACCAGCTTCCCTATACTTGCCATCCTGACAAAACTGCTGGAAAATATGAAATATACAATCACCCAGAGCCTCTCCTTCAACCAGCACCTCATCTATTGGTGATGCTACTGTAGGTATTAGCTTTGCTATTTCACACCATGGATTGGTAAGAGTAGCAGACTTATCCATGCCTTTAGGTGTAGAAATAGCACTATTAGTGCTGTTAAGGCTAATCAGTTTGGAGAGCCAATTTAAGAAGCCCATATTTATGATTTGATTTCTCTAGAAGCACTCTTGGAACCAAATGTGTTAGACAGGGTTCTCTAGAGAAACAAAACCAGGACACTAATAATTATATATATATTTATATGGATAGATAACATAACAAATAAACAGTTAATTAATCTATAAAGCAGTACACATGGCTCAGTGCAACTCACTTCTGTGAGACAGCTAGTACACAGGCCGTCCTTCAAGTCTTGAGGGCTGCAGAGTAGTCCTCCGTGGAGCAGTTCAGGCTATCCGGGCACAGGCAGCAAATAGCAAGCAGGTCACTCACAGTCAGCCAGATGACAGGGTCCGACATTCCCCAGCTCAAGAGATGTACCTTCCAGTTGTGTGGCAAAGCAAGACTTGAAAGAACCTCGTGACAGCAACACAGTCCATGGGTTAGGTGTCCCACAGGTAGTGTAGCATGTAAATGGAGGCACAGAACAAGCAAGGCAGCCGCTGCACACTGGTCCGATGATCCAACAGCAAGAGAGAGAGAGAAGTGAAGCTTGTTGAGCCATTTAGCTCTCTGACCTTCAATGAATCCCACATGTGTTCAATGACCATGTTGGCACAACAACCCTATCTATCACACATGCTAAAACTGGACTCTGAGAAATGAGGACCACAGAAAAGTCCATGCATTTGAATTATGGCGTTGGTGAAAAATATTGAAAGTACCATAGACTGTGAGAAGAACAGTTTGGAAGACACTTAACCAGAATGCTCCTTGGAAGCAAGCATGGGAAGACTTTGTCCTAATTACTCTGAACATGTCATCAGGAGAGGCCAAGCCCCCCCAAAGGCCAACCTGCTAGGAGAAGTGAGGGTCCATAAAAAGAGGAAGAACCTCGTCACAATGGATTGACACAGAGGCTGCTCGAACATATTCCAGCTGTGAGGTGGCAGCAGACTGGGCAGGGTTTCCTCCCCTTGTAAGTGGATTCCCTATGAGTCAGAGCTGGCTTCAGGGCACCAATCACAACCAATGTGTATGTGAAAGGGTTTCCAACGTTTGTGGAAAAATTCCACTGGCTTTTAGTCCCATGTTTCCACAAACGTTTTGAAGCATATGTATATACAGGCTTCATACATAGATGTTATAAAAATATAAAGTGCTTCTCTGATTAAATAATAACCAGTAAAGGTGGGTATAGGAAACAACACTAAAAATGCAGAGTAGCAATATTTGTACATTTTTATTTTAATTGATTAAAAGTTGGCTTTCTCATCTTTGAAATGTTGAAAATCTCTTCCCCCAGGAATCTGCAAATTGTGAATCAGTTTTATTCACAATAAAACACGGCAGTTGCGCGTGTTTTCACCCTGGGAGGGTGGTTGAGCAGGGAGCCAACAGAGAGACGTGAGTGTACTCAGAGACGAAAGGGGCATGTCTGGTCTGCACAGCCCGCCAGTTAACAGGACGCAGTGAATCAATTTACATTTTAAATACTCCTTCTGCAATGCCAGAGATCAGAGACATCATTTCAACAAAATGAAAGCATAGATTTTTATCTATTGTCACTGAAAGTTTGTTGTTCATGAACAAAAGCAATTTTCCTCAATGTGTACAAGCTTACTCTTGGCAGATGTTGAACAGATGTTTTTAGGATAGGCACATGGGGACTCTCCGGAAAAATGCCCTCCTAATTACGCAAAGCAGCCAAAAGCTGGGTTGTGTAACTTAGTGATGGAATTTAAAATATTTTTCTCAGCTCAAAACACCCATAATAGTTTGCTAATTCTTAGATTCTATCTACATTTTAACACGAAGTTCTTAAAAATAAAAAGATTAAGCTCTTTAGACTCCCTGTGCTTACAAAAGTCTGGCAAGGTGACTTAGTGTCTTGCTCCTTTGTTATTACTGATGGAAATGGATCCTGGAAGACACCAAGAGTCCAGCAGACCCACTTCCATTGTGTCAATTCTGACTCACAGTGACCCTGTAGGACAAAGGACCACTGCCCCATAGGGTAATGTTTACAGAAGCAGGAATTTTTGTCCTTGAAGCAACTGGTAGATTCAAACCGCCGACCTTCCAGTTAGCAGCCCAGCACTTTAATCACTGCACCACCAAGATGCCTTCTGGAAGACATAGTCTTCTCTAAATTCCTAACTTCTCTTTAACCTAACAATTTTATATCAAGCAGTAGCCCCTAAAATATTATTATTAAGAGGCTGTTCCAAAAGTGGATGGATTTCCCTCTTTGGTAGAAGGTGTGGATAGACGGGTCTGCTTAGTTGACTCAGAGCCTGCCTGCCATTTTGCAGCAAAGGTTGCCAAGGGCAGACCAAGCTTTACCATGGAGATTGTGGTTGGCAGGAGAGCCCCAGAAATAACCACATAGGCCTTTAATAGAATCAACATTCCTAGATGATGTTAGGCTCAAAAGTTAGAGAAGGCAAATTTGTGTGTGATCCATATTTCAGTTGACAAAACAGATACGGGGCCAGTCAGCAACCCAAAGTTAACAGCTGTCCCTCTCTTCAAGGCTGAACTCCCTTCAGCAGAGAGAACCAAAGCCAAGCCCTTTTCTCTGCTGGCAGCCAAGTGCATGAGCAAAGCTAGCAATGAGCAGGCAGTTCAGCTCCTCTGCCTTGAGGTACTTCATTGACCTTCCTATTTGTTCCAAAGGGTGTCAATTATGTACTTTTGTGCTATTCCCGGGGAATCTTGGCATATATTCAAGGCTCCTCAGGTGGAAATTAGAGAGGCATTCAAGCTTTGGAATAACCTTACTGATCCTGTGTAAAATAGGAATAGATGTACAAAAGCTCTGCTCTGCTGTGGCCCTAATTATCATCAGGTTCTTGAAAATTGTTCTTTTCCATTAGTACATTACTTTTCCTTTTTAAAACAAAATTAAAGCTTAACTGGTGGTGGTGGGTGGGAGCATTGCAGGAGCCCTAGTGGCTTAGTTGTTATGAGTGGGCTGCTAACTGAAAGGCCAGCAGTTTGAAACCACCAGCTGTTCCTCAAGAGAAAGACCAGGCTTTCTCGTAAAGAGTGACTTTACTCCCATAAGTTCTACCCCATCCTGTAGGGTCACAGTGAATGGGTATCAACTTGATGTCAGTGAGTTTGTGTGTTTTTGTTGTGGTGGTTTTTTTTGTTTTCTTTTTGGAAAGGGTATTGAAAGGATACCCTCATGGCACTGAGGGATAAGCATTGGGCTGCTAACCAGGAGGTTGGTGGTTCAGGCCCAATAGTCTCTCCATGAAACAAAGAAGAGACTATGCTCTCATAAAAATTTGCAGTCTCCATCACCCCATCCCAAAGCGGCAAGCCTTGAGGCCAATACACTTGCATGAAGCAGCAAACTAACAGAGAGGATGAAAGGGCTGGGCCCAGGCTGCATTGACCCCCTCCCCACAAGACGGCAATGCAGAGGACAGCACTGAAGATACAGCTCAGGGAAAGAGGCGAGTCTGTCCAGACCACATGGAGCAAACTAGGAGAAAGAGAGAGAGGAAGAGAGAGAGAGAGAGAGAGAGAGAGAGAGAACACCTCATCATGACCCACCAAGCTCCAGGATGACTTCCCTGCTCTGAGCAGCCAATGCACAGAAAGGATTGTAGGGCCAGTCCTACTATGAGACACGGCATCCCTTACTGACCCACAGCGCTTCAGCGGACAGCACTGGAGACACTGTGAGGAAAGTGTGCCTGGTCTGCCCCTGCACAATGGGGTGAAACCTGAAGGGAGTGCAAGAGGGCAGCAAGGGGAGCAAAGTAACCAAGTCCCCGAGGAGTCCTGAAAATAGACTTCTGTCTTGGGGGAGAGAGCTTGGCACCTTATCAGACTTAATCAGAAAACATACATAAGGGTCAGCAGATAGTTTTTGTTTTTTTCTTGTTTTTTTATGTTCATTTGTTTTGTTTTATGATTTTGATTTTCTTTTATCCTATGTCTATCTATATAAGATAGGCAGGACAAACAATCCTGAGAAGAAAGCAATGGGACTAGCAGTTTGGGGGAGTGGGGGATGGTAGAGGAGGGGATGGGAAGGAGAAGTGGCATGCCAACAAACTCAGTGATAAGGGAACAACAAGAGATCTAAAACTGATGGTGAGGAGCACCTATAATGCCTGGTGGGGTTTAATCAAATGCAATATATCTGATGGAGGGTGAGCATGATAGTGGGATAGGAGGAAGGTGAAATGAAATAGAGGAAAGAAATAGGATGCAAAAGCTATTTATAGAGGTGAGCCAAATGGAGGGTGAGCATGATAGTGGGATAGGAGGAAGGTGAAATGAAATAGAAGAAAGAAATAGGATGCAAAAGCTATTTATAGAGATATAGCTATAGGCATGTATATATATATGTGTGTACATTGGCCTCTATCCCATTCATTATAAAGGCCAATGTACATATATTTATATGTTAAGTATTAAGGTAGCTTATGGACTTTGGGCCTCCACTTAAGGCTCCCTTTAATACACAAACACTTTGTTCTGATAACCTGGCACTCTTTGATACTTACCTTTCTGACACGATCACTGAAGACAAAATGGGTGCATAAGCAAATGTGGTGAAAAGAGCAGATGGTGTCCAGCTATCAAGAGATATAGCATCTAGGATATTAAAGGCTTGAGGTTAAACAAGCAGTCATCTAGCAGGGAAGCAAATATTCCCACATGGAAGAAGCACACTAACCTGTGTGCTCATGAGGTGTTGATGGGATAAGGTATCAGGTACCAAAAGATCCAAAACAAACAACTATATGGATGTGAACTAGGGGTGGTTGGAGTGGAGAACCAAAGCCAATCTTTAGAGAGTTGGATATCCCCACAGAAGGGTTATAAGGAATGAATGATTCAACCAAGGTATAGTATAACACCGACTAATCACTCATCATTCCTCTAGTTCCTGCATACTTCCTGCCCCCCAACTACCATGACCCAGTTCTGCCTTACAAATCTGGTTAGACTGGAGTACACTCATTGATACAGATAAGAGTGCTCGACACATGGAATTCAGGACAGATAAACCCCTCAGGAGCAGTAGTGTGAGTAGAGATATCAGGAGGGTAGAGTCATGGTTGGGGATGGGGAAGGGGGAGAAATGGGAAAACCATCACAAGGTTGAATATATAGCCCTACCACCAAAGGGGACGAACAACAGAAATGTGGGTGAACAGAGACAATGGCCAGTGTAAGATATGAAATAGTAACAACAATATATAATCAATCAAAGGGTTCATGAGGATGGGAGAGTGGCAGAGAAAGGGGGAAAAAGAGGAGCTTCTACCAAAGGCTCAAGGTGAAAATGTTTTGGAAATGATAATGGCAACACATGTACAAGTGTACTTGATACAATTGATGTGTAGAATGTTATCAGAGCTGTAAGTGCCCCAATAAAATGGTTTAAAAAATAATACAAATACATTAATTTTTAAAATTGCAGTCTCAGAAACCCAAAGGGTTGCTATGCGTCAGAATCAGCTTTACAGCTGTGGATGTTTAGGGGCCCTGGTGATTCCATGGTAGAATTCTTGTCTCTCATGTCGGAGACCCCAGTTCATTTCCCATCCAATGCAAGGATCCGTTCAGGGTTATTCCAAATAAAATGTGTTTCGACGTGTCTCTGCCATCGGGTTGACTGCAGACAAGCTCTCTCCATGTGGTACCTGTCGTAGGCTAGTCAGGTGACCCCCAGAAAAGGGAGACCCACTCAACAGAACAGTTTCTGAGGGATCTGCCAAATGCCAGGTAAATTAATCCAAGAGGTCAGTTCAGAAGGTTATGACTATTGTTTAGGATTCTAAAAGGATACTGTTGGTAGACTTTCTCAAAAGACAGAAGATAATCATGCGAGATTTTTATGAAGAAATTCTTTTTCATTTCGTTGGGATTTAATATACGTACATCATTCCATATTTCGATCACATCAAGCAGAATTATACAATTGCTACCATAGCCAGTTTCCAACCACTCTTTGTCTGCAGGGACTCCTCGACATTGTCTCCCTTTTACCCTACCACCAACTGAAGATCATATTTATGATAAAAATGCCTGGAAACTTGTCCTGAGAATACTTTTTTGCATCATATTAGTGCACCTGCTCATTGTTCAAGAGGAGAGAATTTCATTGGGAAACCTCTTATCTATTCTACAGACTTGATCTTGACCCTTGAAACTTCTTTTTGTTCTCAAAACTCAAAGAATAATTAAAAGGAACACAATTTGGTTCCTAAATAGCCATTTGTACATAGTGTAAATTGAAGTTTGAAGTATTCCTCTGGGAAAGGTTAGCGAAATTAAAATATTACCTTCAGAAGTTCATTGACCTAGGTGGGAGATATGCCAAGAAACAATAGCTTCACAATTTGATAATTTTACTTAATATACGTTTCTATGATTTTTTTGGTAACAATATTTTTTGTATATGCAGCCCTGTGTTCTGGAGAGGTTAAGCATATTAATCCCTAGCAGGTTGAAAAAGACTTCTTGTGGAAGATTGTGATAAGCCCGGCACTATGGTATTTAAATTTAAAATCTGGTCCCCAAATAACTTAAAGTATAGCTGATGAAACAAAAATACAATATGAGAAATAATTAAGAACAAATAAAATGGTGTTTAGTATTAAAGAGTGCTATACTAAACTTTTTTAATCAAAAGGACATAAACATGATTGATTTCCTAATATTATTTTTAATGTTATATCTTTCTAATTCTCAATAGACACATTAAAACTGCTTTCTATTTAAGTATTTATTTAATTTCTCAATAAAGTTAATTATATATATTCTCCAAACCTCTAAAAACCACACACTTGTGTGTTACTTAAAAACTAATTCCACATGCTCTGATTCTGAATTTCACAAAATATGAAGATCATCAGTTTGTAGATTTTCCAGGACTTTGCTGTTGTTTGTGTTAAATTAATACTGTTACTCCTTGGTGGTGATTTCTTACTTGCTGATGATTTGCCATATCTGTAGTCAATCCCCAACTGCTTTTGCCTCTCTGAAGAAAGTCATCTTGGTCGTGGAGAGAGCATGTTTCGAACCCATGTTTTGAAGCTCTGTCACTTGTGAGCTTTGTGATCTTGAACAATTTACCAATCTCAAGTATTTCAACTTTTTCACTTCTGAAAGGAAATAAAAAAACAACTATTTTAACAGATTATTATGAGGATTTAATAAGAATATACATATGTATAATCATACTAATAAGTATCCATGTAGCATTTGGCATATTTCTAACATGCTATGATTGTCAATGTTCTTCTCCAGACTTAACTCACATGAGAAGAGGAAAGACAACATGGGTTTCTGTGCTACTTGGCGGTGGCACAGCGCAGTTAGAGCTAGCTCTGAGCTGCCACACACACAGCAGCGCAATACACGGCCAGCCCTGTGCCATTCTCACAGTGGTTGTTCTGTTTAAGTCCATTGGCGTAACCACGTATTAATTCTGCTTGCAAGGGTCTTCCCCTTTCTTTTCTTTTAAATCTGGCCTTTCACTTTACTGAGCATGATATCTTGTTCTAGGGACTCCTTCCACCTGCTAACATGTGCAAAGTAGAGGAAAGACGTCTCCTCACCCTGCTCCTCAGGAGCATTTGCTTGACAGTATCTGTGAAGCTCATGGCTGGAATCTCTCAGTGGGCACCAGTCTGACACACAGTTTCTCCCGTGTGTTGACAGCGACACAGAATGGGCTCTACAAACCTGAAAGGTCAAACAAAACAAGTCATGTGGGGTGGGGGCTGACCTCTTTATTCATCTTATTTCTTCTCTAGAGGGGTGACTGCTTCTGCAACTCAGGGAATTGTGACATTATAGTTATTTACTCCCTATAAATAGCATACATTAATTTCAGAATGGCATTTAGCAAACTCTCTCCTGGCATGCATTGGGCAATTAGTTAATTTATAATAGATACATTTATTAAGTACATTATATGCCACACACTGTGCTAGCACTATCGTGGAAGAGAGGATACACTGGATGATAGGAAAGTTGGGTCAATAGCTTGCTAAAATTTGTACTCTCAAAATGTGCTTTATTACAAGGCGGGAGAGGGGTAACAATGGTAACCAGTAACTGTCAAAGTTTTTGCTGACTAACTTTTTAAATAAAAATTGCTAATTATTTGGAATTGGTCATGTTGACCGACATATTTGAAAACAGAATCAAATGCTGAGAGATATTTTGACAGGTCGAAGTAATGGGTAAAACAGACAAGGCAAAATTAATTGGAAATGACACAATATCTTCCACTTAGTTTTAAGGAATCAACTGTAAAGATGATTGTTCAGAGAAAGTTCATTAGAACACTATTCACATGAACACTTCCTAGTCTTCTAGTCTTTTGAATTTTACTGGGAGGTCACTATGAATTATTAAGTGTGACCTTTCTACCCCAAAGTTAACATAACATGAGATTCCTTGTCAAAAGCTTAGATTCTGAGGAAGACACTATGCTCATATTCTCAGAAGATTTTACTACCTGTGCTTGGATCTTATATATTGCATTTGAAGGAGGATAATCTACCTTCATCAGCATCACAAGCTGAGGGCAAGCAGTAAAGTGTATGTTTGGGCGATCTTATTATAGAAAGCCAATTGCAATCGTTGAAGGATGTTGTCGTTAGTTGCCATTGAGTTGACTCCATCTCATAAGTGTGTTACAGCATAGAACAGCTCCATATGGTTCAGTTTCCTTAGCTTTAATCTGATCAGAAGCAGGTAGCCACACCTTTTCTTATGAGATACCATAAGGTAGGTTTGAGTCCATAATCTTTGGCTTAATTGTTATTGTCACTGGCGTTTGATTTCGAGCTGACTCTGCCTCTATAGACTGGAAGAGAATAGAATTACCCCATAGGGATTCCAAGACTGTACTATTTATGGAAGGGTCCCTAGTGGGCATAGTGGTTGACTGCTCAGCTGCTAACCGAAAGATCAGCAGTTCAAAACCACCAGTCATTGCATGAGAGAAAGATGCGGCTTTCTGCTTCGGTAAAGATTGAATCAATACGTTGGGTATAAACGGCTGTTGGCGGTAACTGAGCACCTCCTTGTTCTGGTCTCAGCGTTGTGAATATTGAGCTTGTGCGGACTACACATCTTGCACATAGGACTACTTGTTCCCGTATGTCTTTCAGTCATAAGTCTTCTTTCCTACGGGCTGTGCTTCCTCTTCGATGGCTTAATATCAGATTTTAATATCCTGGTAGCTACTCAAGCAAATAGTATGTAGACTATTGTCTTTATGAACTGTGTTGTACCCATAGACCCTTTTGTCCTTCAAGACTGAGACTGTGGTTCTGATGCCCCAGGGCTAGCAGTTCCTTCCATCAGGAAGTTTTGTTATGTCAAGGATGAAGTGAGGTGGTATCTATTTAAATTTTGATTGGCATCTCTCCCATCGCTCATGATAGTAAGCATATCTTCATATGTTTGCTGGCCACCGAGATGTTCTCTTTAGTGAATTGTCTGCTCATGTCCTCTGGCTATTTTTTAATTGGATTCTTCTTCTTATGGAGGTGTTGAATTTTTTGATAGAGTTCAGAGATTAGTCCCTTGTCTGAGATGTGCATTCTCTTTTCACTCTTGCAGTGAAGTATTTTGGAGTAAATAAATGTCTTGTTTTTAGGAGGTTCCAGTAGTCTATTTTGTCTAATGTTGTGTGTATGGTTTTCGTGATGTTTAATTGTGTGTTTCTGCTATATACTAGGGTACCTAAGTATGTCCCACAGGTGCCCTGATGGCATAGTGGATGGCACGTTAGGCTGCTAAATGCAAGGTCAGCAGTTTGAAACAACTATCCACTCTGTTTAAACTATTTACCCCTGTTTTAGTCTGGGTACTTTAGAGAAACAATTCCACAGAAACTCGTGTATAAGAGAGAGTTTTATATAAAGGTTAAGTGCACATCAAGAAAACATCCCAACCCAGTGCTGCCCAAACCCACAAGTCCATATGCCCGACACCAATCCACAAGGTCCTCCTCCAGCTCACAAAACAGATGCAATGATGCTGACTGCAGGAGGAAAGCCGAATCAGTGAATGTGTAAGCATCTCAGCCTGGCAGGGGTCTCCACACAACTGCTCCAGCACTCAGGGCTTCATCGGGGTAGGTCTGTGTGGCTTCTCCTCAGGGATGTCTTGTAGGAAGTGAGCCTTGCCAGCTGAAACAGAGAACTGGCTAAGGCAGCTGCACCCTTGTCCAACCATCAGAAAGTAAGAGACCCAAGAACTTGAAAGGTGAGGCTCACTGAGCTATTTATCCCTCCGCCCTTCAATTGACCCCACATGTGCCATGTTGGCACAATAAACTAACTACCTCAACTCCTGTAAATGGTTATAGTCTTAGAAACCCACAAGGGCAATTCTACTCTATCCTGTAGTATCACTAGAGTCACATTTGATTTGATGGCCATGAAGTTTGTCCTTTTTTTCACTGATGATCTTTGTAGTGCTGGGTTTTACATTTAGGCCTTTAATCTACTTTGGGATTGGTTTTGTGCATGGCTGGAGTTATAAGCCCTGTTCATTCCACTACTAATGGAAACCGAGTTTTACCAGAACCATTTGCTAAAGAATTCTCTCTCCCCCATTTAACCTGTTTCAGTCCATTGTCAAAAATCAGTTGTTTGTAGGTAGATAGTCTTACTCCTGGATTCTTAATTCTCTTCCCATAGTCTACATTTCTATCATTGTAATAATAACAATGTTTTGACGATTGTGGCTGTGAAGTAGATTGGAAGCCTGACTGTGAAGTCTACTGCTCTGTCTCAAGTTCTGGTTCCTGGTTCTGCTGGTGCTGCTCATCTGCCACTCTTCATATGTCACTGGTTTCTTCTGGATTAAGGAGTTTCACTGTGTAAGGACCTTGGGATTCAGAGGACTAAAAGGAAAACAACACTCAAGCCAAAGCAGGCAACTTTCTCAGCCACCAGTGCTGCCAGGCAGTCATAGTTTACCAAGACCATGCCTTTGGCTGGTCACTCCTAATTTGCTCTTTTTCTCTGTTGGTATTCTGCAGCCTTGGCGGTGCACAGAGGGAGTCCAGAAGCCTCTGGGTGTTTGATAATGGGGCTGGCTACCCCTCCGGTTGACAAAGGATTGTGAAGAGCAAGGGGGTATTCACCACTGCTAGCCATAGCTGTGCATGCCTGTGATGTGGTTTCAAGGCAGCAGTTTGATCCTGTTCTATTTCTTTCTCAAAGTTAGTATTCAATAGCCCTGGTAGTGTGTACGGGTGGGTCAGTGGATGCGGGAGAGTGGAAGCTGGTCCCTCCTCTGATCACCAGGAGGATGTAGATTTTAAGATGGGGATCCCGCCTTTCCTGTTAGCTTCTGAAGTGCTCTCTGGGCTGTGGCTGGGCAGATCTGATTTTAATCATGTTTGTGGCAGGTCAGCTGACAATTTGACTGTTCGTTTCCTCTCCAGGTGAACAGGTTCTTCTTTTCCTCTCAATTACTATTCGATTCACTTTTTCATTCTATTCTCCAAGACTTGGGGCTCCACGATTTTCTTTCTTTCTTTCTTTTTTTTAAACATTTTATTAGGGGCTCATACAACTGTTATCCCAATCCATACACACATCAATTGTGTAAAGCGCA
>NW_022111321.1:2342764-2344784 GCF_000313985.2 Echinops telfairi | reverse complement strand
TTTTCATTTGTATTTGTTCTTGAAAGTGTGGGCTGTAGGAAATTTGTGCTGCACATCTGTCTAGTCCAACATCTGGTCAGAAGTCTTACATTATCTTTGCTTTGTATTTTTCAACAGTTTTACTGACATATAAATCACATACCATATATTTTAATGGTTTAAACATTTTAAAAGTGCAATAATTGCAATTTTATAGCATTTTTGTTATTCTCATACTCATTACTATTAGCTCTCCATTTTCTCCCAAACTTCTCTGCTCTAACCCTAAGAAACTATTGATCAGGTTAATGTAGCTATAGATTTACCTATACTGGATTTTATAATTTCATATAAATAAAAACATACAGCCTACCCCGGCCTCCTTCCAACCATGACAAAATAAAACACAGAAAGATCCCAGTCCAAAAGAAAGCAGAAAATAATAAAAAAACGAGAACAAATTTAAAATGGATAAATTCAAAAAGCATAACAAAAGTAAAGTATTAAATTTTAACCTAACTACATCAGCTTCAATCCACTTTCAAATGCACTGTGCTAGAAAGGTTATTCACATCACTCACTGATCACTGGTTAGAAGGGATTTTCTGGAGGCTTAATCCACGTGGGTATGTTGTCAATGGATCTTGGACTTTCAGGGCCCCGTCTTGTTTGTTAATCACACTTCACTACAGCACCCATATCCTCAGTGATCTCTTCATGAGGGCAAGTTTCGAGTTGGGTGTCATCCCAAGAACTATTTGTCCTTAGATTAGGGCTATGATTATGTGTGGACTCAAACTCAGTCCATATATCTATAGTTTACTTATGTCCTTGGTCTACTTTGGATATATCATTGCTTTGTATTTCATTTCATTATGGGATATTCTAAATCATCTCCATGAGACACGGGGTAATTCTATTGATAGTATCATCAATGTAGCCAATGGTATTGAATTTAAGATACTGCTTAAAAAAATCAAGTGCATGTGTGGGGTAGCTTTTTAGACTAAAATACATGGATTGTTGACTTTTATAGGTTGAAATCTCAAATGACTGGACACTACATACATAAACAGTGAGAGTTGGGGTTAGGGCAGAACTTTCAATGTCCCTCATTTACAAAATGCCTACTGGACTAAGACATATCATAATAAAGCAAACAGAGTATGAAAATAAGAAATATATTGGGCACCCTTGAAGTCAGAAGTTCAAACCAAAGTCCAATGACTTCCAAGTCCATAACCTTGAGGTAGCAGTCATCTGCTTTTTCTCATACTGGGGAGGTTCAACCTTAAGTTCAAAGAGGTATTTTAATTCCTTTAATCTGATACAGGTGTGTTAAAGGTAAAACTAGTCTACTTAGTGGAAATTCCAAAATGGATATTTCTGGTGTGCCCATAAAAAACGTTGAAAACCTCAAAAGGGCAAAGTCTAAAGTCCCATTTGTCTAGAGCATGTGGTCAGGGGCATCAAGGGCTGGATAGATACTTAGTTAAAATTACCTGATTAGTAACATAGCAAAACCAAAGTACCATAGAGTTGATGCCCACTCATAGTGGCCCTGGAAGGACAAGGCAGACCTGCCACCTTGAATTTTTGAGACTCAAACTTTATGGGAATAGAAAGTCAGCTCTTCATCCCACAGAGTAGCTGGTGGTTTTGAACTGCTGACCCTAAGGATCACAGCCCAATACGTAACCACCACACCACCAGGGCTCTCAATTAGGAACACAGTACAGGATATATTCTTCCCTTGTAGAGTCTAAACAGGTAATGTTAAGTGGCTTTACCCAATTGGGAGTTGGTTTACCCACCAACAGAAATAAAATCACCTCCTTCCATTATCTTTCAATCCCATTTTTCTATGAACTTTTGAAAATTCCTTACACAATTTACATATGTCTATTCACTAACATAGTAATACTGTTCCTTCTATCTGCAATGAGTATTAGAAAGATGTTCCTTATGAATTGTGGGGAGAAGTACTTCAGGTAGAAAAGATATACTTTAGATTATGATGCTTGTAACAACTAAAAGAGGA
>NW_022111321.1:2340954-2342273 GCF_000313985.2 Echinops telfairi | reverse complement strand
TTGATTTGGGACTACTGACCTTCTGGGTCACAGCCAGTGTGAAACCATTCCATTGGGTTAACTATTATAAATGTGTAAGATAATAGTTATTGCAATTTTTCATGAACATTTTGCAGATTTTTTAGTCTTGTTTTTACTTTGATCACTTAACATATTTTGTTTCACACAAGTATTTACTGTAAGTAGCTGATTTGGGTGGTTAGGTGAATGCTGACTTACGAACTGTTTATAGTCATAACAATATACAGTCTTATACCTTTATATAAATCTTATTAATTTTCTTCTTATCCCTGACAGCATTTTATCATGGCCTTTTTATATCTTCATCATCTGGGAAAAGAAAACATTGGGAAAGCTTGAGAATGATTTCTGAGAATTTCCAGTTCCCTAAGGGCATAATTAAGTGGTGAGTTATGCAGAATTCCAGGGTAAATTTCTGGGGCATTGGCAATTTATGTTGCTCATAAATGGTACTTGCTTCTTCACAAACTTTAGATTTCAAATTTCTATTTCTTTACCCAATTTTATATTCCAGCAGGGATGAATTATATTTTAAAAGGAGAATTACAAGGAGAAACCAGAGATTTCAGTATGGTGCTTTACTTTAAGGTTATTTAATTTCAAATGTTCTCAGGAGCCTTAGCTATTTTTGTGTCTGTGGCTGTTGTTTATTTTTCAGAACTGTAGCTTCTACAAAGGTCTTTCAAGTTGTGACTTTGTTTCTCATAAAGTAACCATGTTCTAACAATTGCTATTAAATTGATTCGGATTCCTGGAGCCCCATGTGTAACAGAGTAGAAAAAGGGCTCCTTGGGGTATCTGATTTTAGATATTGCCAGAAAATGTCAGAGACAATTCTTGGTTGACTTGAACCCCCGACTTCTCAATTAGCAACTGATACAGTTAAAGTTTGTTGTGCTAATCTGGCCGATAAACACATGTGGGGTTAATTGGAGGGCGGAGAGATAAGTGGCTTGGTGACCTGTGCCTTCGAGTTCTCGGGGCTCTTGCTTTCTGATGGTCAGACCAGGGTGCAGCTGCCTTAGCCAGTTCCCTGCTTCAGCTTGCCTGGCTCACTTCCTGCAAGACATCCCTGAGGACAAGCCTCATGGACCTACCCCAATGCTGGAGCACCCATGTGGAGAACCCTGCCAGCACTGAGATGCTTACACATTCACTGACTTGGCTCTCCTCCTTCAGTCGGCATCAATGAGGGTGTTTTGTGAGAGGGAGGAGGACTTCGTGGATTGGTGTCAGACATATGGGTTAATGTTGGACTTGTGGGCTTGGGCAGCACTGGGTTGGGATGTTTTCTTGAT